>NC_039362.1:160988602-160995714 GCF_003573695.1 Papaver somniferum | reverse complement strand
GGCTGAGATTGTGTCACAAGGGGGGTAAGATAACTCTACCGTCCATGTTAATTCCTGCAATATTACGTCATTGGAGGCTCGAACCTGGGACTTCCTGGAGCGCATGAAACATTGGGGAACGGGGATGACCAGCTGAGCTAGGGGCATGTTCTATTATTATTATTATTATTATTATTATAAACATATTATGATATTATTGGATAACGATTATTACATGAAACTAATTGGAAGCCTAACAAGCTAAGCTCCAACGACATACTACTACATTAATTGAACAGGTTGCTGTGCTAGCCTACCAGCGAGCCTCATGGGTAACGTATCCAAAGGAGCCAAGCGGATGGGGGGACTGAGATTGTGTCACAAGGGGGGAAAACTAACTCTACCTTACATGTTAATTTCAGCAATATTATGCCATTGGGAGCTCAAACCTGGGACCTCCTGGAACGCATGAAACTTTGGGGAACGAGGATGACCAGCTGATCTAGGTACCCGTTCATCTCATGGAAACTCCTTCGTTTTAAGGAAACTCCTTCGTTTCAACAAACTCCTTAATTTCATGATATTTCCTTCACATCATGAAAATAATATAAAATTAGGAAAGGTGTCATGGGACCGGGTTCATTAGCCGGCCGACCATTCCTTAGCCATGACCGGTCCCATACTTGTAATTCCTTATTTTATTATTATTATTTCTTTCATCTTATGAAGTTCCTCAGTTTGAGAAAAACCCTGATTTGTTTATATTTTCTCAAATGTTGCTCAAACGCGCATCAGAAAATATCAAAATTCCCAGGACTAAGATACAGACACTATGGTGACATGGGCATATTACCTTGATCGACCAAAGTTGGCCCTTTGGCTTGCAAGAGGCCGGTCCCACATATTTTCATCATTTGACCTAATTTGTTCACATTAGGTTTAAGCTCTTCTAAACAACTTCGAATTTCATCAAACGATCGTCAGTCAGTCCCATGACCGACCAGGGATAGTTTCATGAATTCTTGGTCGGTCCCTCACTTCTTCATAATTAGGTTTTATTACCTAACGCTCAGACGAGCACTATTTTAATAAATGATTAAACCGCATTTAATAATCCTTTCACCAACTTGTCTTCAAGAGGCTTTGGTATTTTCCCATTCGGGTATATGGGCGCTACATGGTCGTCCCATCATCCCATGTAGTCCGTCACTCCGTGGTTGATTTTCAATAAATCATCAATTGATCAAAATTAGGGTTTCGAATCCAAGGCTCATAATTCTGAGCAGGTTCAAACACTAATAATTTTATGCTGATCCCATGATCAACATTTTAATTGTGATACTCGGTCCAGTTACCAGTATCCTTAATTAATATTTTATTTGGTCTCGTTATCAATAATTCATCAAACGAGCGACATTTTCTCAGACTAGAAATATTGGTTCAACTATCAATATTCAATAATTCATCAAATAAGCAATATTTGCTCATCTTAACTATCAACAATCATTCGACAATTGTACCTCTGTCTCAACAGACATGTTCAATTGATGAGTCCTAGAATATTCATAAATCTTGTTCGACTCATCAATGCAAAGACTTATAGTCTCATCAAGTCAACAACTGACTAACTAAATATATGTCTGCCTTGTAGAATCCACAACCACGAGACTTCAATCGTGTCACATGGGGGATATTAACTACGGTTTTTGTCTGGCGGCCTACGACACGTGTGTTCATCCACGATGAGAATGTGGCTAAGTCGTGCAAGAGGTTGAAGGAGTTAATGAAGTAGTTGGTGGAAAATCAACCAAGTCTTCGCACGATGAGTAACTGGTTTTAACACGATTTCCCACTTTCCCACTCTTTGACTTCAACAACCGTCACACTTACTGGGATTAATGTGTCTACTACTTCTTGCAATATAAATAAGTCTCTGAACCCATGATTGAACAAGATAGACAACGTTAGTCTAAACATAAGAATTCTGATCCGAGTAATCACTCTCAAGAATTCGATCAATCAACCATAACTTATTCGAACTCAACAGTTCACAGAAAACTTGCACAAACCTTAAATACATTCACAATCCTTGATCACCATTGATATCACACATTACTCAGTTTCCCTCCTACAGATCGACCCATCCCCTCTTGTGATCGAATTGATTCTGGAACGGCCATTATCTTGGTTTGGGCCGGAGTCTTACATATTGATCTCTCGAATTCAAGAACTCCCTTTGTAGTGCATCTGTGTAAGGTTGAGAAATTTTCTCGGTTTGAGGAGTCTCCTCCGCACGGTCGTCTCTTTACTTCCTTAAAAACCAGCAAATTGTTTTGCCCCAGCTACAGATTGGAGACCACAGTGGGAGATTAATCTCTCGGTTGCAATCCAAATTTATCAATATGGTTGATTTTAGGTCAGGTTCAGCTACAAACCCTAACCCAAAAAATGCTAGTATTAGAAACAACAGTGTTGGTGCTCCGGTCGCTCCCGCTTCCAATAACGACACTGATACCACCCCTCCTCAAACCAACATCGGAAATTCCTCTATTCGGATGGTCTCCCGAGGAAATCAAAAGGGGTGCACCTACTATAACTGATCTCATGAAGATTCAGTAAGTTGTTGCCAATAATCAAATAAACATGGATACTACACAGAAAGAGCTGTGCACTCATCTCAAGAATCTCACGGACAAGTTATCACCTGAACAAACTCATACCCAGCGCCAATCAGAGAAAGCAAAAGGGAAAGCCAAGGAAACATCCCCGGATGCTGATCTTGAAGTCTCCCCAATTGATGTGGTGGTGGATGATGATGAAGTTCACAAAGCTGCAGACAACCCACCGACGAAGGAGCCGTCCAGTTTTATCACTCGTGAAGACTTGGAACGCCTCTTGGAGGACCGTGGAAAGAACAAGATGTCTTCTGTCCATCGGCACCAACCTCCATACCCTGCTTCTACACAAAGGATTCCTCTGCCAAAAGGTTATATCTCTCAAACGTTCACCCATTATGATCAAACAGGCAATGCTCGAGAACATGTTTCTCGGTTTGTGGAAGCATTGGGTGAACATGAGAACAACCATATCGTCTGTCTGAAGGAATTTTCAAAGTCTCTGAAAGGAAGGGCAAATATATGGTACAACAACATCGCACCAGGAAGTATCACTAGTTGGGGAGAAATGGTTAATGCTTTCTACAGAAAATATTTCTTCGTTTCAGAGCAAATCACCCTCTCTGACCTTAGAAGGATGTTTCAAAGGAGCAATGAACATCCTAATGACTGTATGAAAAGGTTCAGAGTTCAAGCCCTGGACTGTCATGATCCAAAGTTACAGAGCAGCAACTTGTAGACTTGTGCATCAATGGAATGATCCCGGTCTACAAAGCTTTACTAGAAAATCTCCGGTTCCAGAATTTCCCAGAACTTCATGAAGCAGCTAAGAGATCAGCGACTACCACACCTGCTTTACTGTAGAGAGCTAAATCTACAAAAGCTGAAGAATCACGAGAAACTCGAGGTAGCATATGTTTGATCAACAAACAGTACAACCTCCGACCTTCCACAAACGTTGTTGCAGAAGGGAGCAAATGAAAATCCGAACCACAATGCAAGCATACTTCTACAGCTCCTTTGAAAGAACAAAGGAATGATAATCAAACTCGAGACGCACAACCTCCTACCCAACACACATGAGTCGATCAAGAAGCACCTGATTTCCCTTTTCCCATTGAAGAGGTGATTGAACTGCTAGATGCCTGGGTTCAGGACGGTGCAATCAAGTTACCGTATGTCAAGAAAGAACCAACTGAAGAGGGCATGGAAAATCCTCGTTACTGTCGCTTTCACAGATTCGTTAATCATCCCACAAGTGACTGCAGAACTTTGAAGCGCATATTCAAAGAAAAAGTCGAATCAGGAGAGCTTAACTTGGGGATCGAAGGAGTGCAAAGAGACCCTCTCCCGGTCAGAACCTTCATTCTCACGGAACTACCTGTCAAGGAAGCAGTTCAATCCTTAATCGATCATGACTGTGAATTGCTGTACTTATCAAAGGCTCAAAGAAAAGACGTGTTTGCTGCATTGAATCACATCGTGTCAGGGTATGGAAATTTCAGCAATGTTATTTGGTCAAAAGGCTTTCAGAAACACATAAGGTTTAGGGTTCAAAGGTAAGACTGTAAGCATAACAAACTCGGTTGTTCCAACCGGTTTTGGATCAATCAAACTTGAGTGTATTGATAAACATGTATCAGCTCTACAAAGCAGATCTTATTTACTCTGCTCTTTTTGTGGAAGTACAATTCATGTCCAAAGTAAGTGTTGAAGATTCAAGAGGAACTGTAAAAGAATTACCAAACTTCAAGATGACATGCAAAATATGAATATGACTATAGAGATGCAGTCAGAGACGCCTAGGTACAAGAAGAAATCCAAAAGAATCAGAGGTAGACGAGGTAAGTCCATTTACTCAACAAACCTTGAAATGTTACCCGGTGACACAAGATATGAACACTCTGTTCACTCTATTACTATCTAAACCGTAGTAATAAATCGTATCCTTATTTTGGACTTGAAAAATAAGGATTACTTCAAGGTTGATTCAAGTCTTGTAAATATTTTGTTGATTTTTCTGTTCCATATTGAGCAAGTAAATATTTTATTGTGAAGATTGATAATGGATCATAAACCGTGGAGACTTTTTCAAGGTCCTTTAGGATTTTGCTATCCTGAAGTCTATTTATGTTCATTTGTGAACATCACTGTTCTTTAACTTCTTTTCTTAAGATACAGTCTCATGGCCCCTATAACTAGAGGTACCACGAAAAAAGATGTTGTAGAAGCAGTCAATGTTACCCCTCTGAAAACTCTCAGAGCTGCTAGTATCACTCGGCAAGAAGGTATTCATGCTCCAACTTCAATCATGGATCATGAAGGGACTCCCAGAGATGTTTATCGCTATATTACTCTCAAGATGAAGGTAAACTCGACCTGGACAGAAATTAAATTTTACATAATCCGAGAAGACCCAAGATATGATATGATCCTTGGACGTACGTGGGTTCATGCTGAAAAAGTAACTCCAACACCTTCAATTGCACATTTCTCTGTTGAGGAAAGCTTTGATTCGGAAGAAATAGAGGATACTCAATCGTTCGAGCACCTGAAGGAAGTCAAAACCTTGATGGAACTGACACAAAAACCTGAAGAAAATGCGCATACTTTCATCAAAAGGTTCCGCCCTCAGTCAAGTCTTATTCCTCCTCATGCGTCCATATTATCAATTTTCAAACATGCTGCATTGGTCCGAGGGTTTCACTCCACCAACAACTTAGCTATTGCAAAATATTATGAATAGATAACCTCACCTCAGCAATATTTCACCAAGTGGTTGGATGCGGAACTTCTCTGATTCGAGCATCTCACTGATACAGTCATTGCTGAAATAATGGCTGAACACGACAAGCAGTATCCTAGATACTCTCCCTTGCACGAATGTCCATATGTACCGCAAAATTGGAAGGCTTCACCAACATGGAATGTGATAGGGTGTAGAATACATCCTATTTATTATCTATTGTTTATGCTTTCTCTGCTATTTTTCTTGTAAATTATGTATTTTACGCGTGTTTTGAGTTTTATAGCTACTTTGCAGTCATGCGGAAGAAAAGAAGAAGAAATCATCCAAATTGAGCGACAAGGGCAAACTAGTCATTTCAGAGGAGAACACAATTCAGAGCCATTAAGATTGAGCTGACTCGGCTAACTCCCTTCCTTGACCCAGCTGACTAACAGAAGACCGTTAGATTGACAGTTAAATATAACGGTACCGGACGAAATATTCTGTCAGCGACGATGAAGATTCCAACGACCAGCAGGGAGCTTTCCAGTGCCATATTCCGGTGGTACCAGTGAAGTTCCGGCGACTCAATTAGTGAAGAATTTTCTAGACTCATGGGTTTGAAGAATTAGGCTTGGATTTGGAAAGAGAAGATGGAAGATTTGAGAAAGACTTGGATTTGGAAGTTGAGCTACAAATGGAAAGTGGTGTTATTATGGAATGAGGATTCTATTCCTAAGAGGATTTCTAGGAAATTGAAGCCTATAAATAGAGAAGTTCTCTACACAACTTTTACACACCTCTCTACACACACAACACTTGTGTTTTTGCTTGCTTTCAAAATTCTTTTTTTTTAATTATTTGTGTGAATTTCAAAAACATGAGTAGATAATTTTGTTATTGATTGAGGATGAATTCCTAGTTCTTAACATGTTTTGAGTTTTGTTTTTAAATCTACTTTGAAGTTTTTCACATGATTATCGTTTGTTTTTACTAATAGGAATGTTTATACATTCATGGTTGATTGATAGATTGTTTAGGAGGCCAAATAAATTGATTTGTTAATTGATCTAAAGCTAGTGAAAGTTAGGGGATAAGTAATCGTTTCTTGACTCTTTACACAAGTAGCAAACTCGAGACCTCGCGGAGGGATTCCGTGGAGCAATTGTGTGCGGAAACAACGTTAGCAAGTATACCTTGAGATAAGAGTCTAACTACTAATATCAACCTAATAAATTCATAAATCTTAATGCGTTTAACTAAATTACATCTTGAGTGAGCTACTACTAGGTGGTTTGGTGAATAGAATCCGGTAGTCGAGAACTTCCGTATCCGGTGGTACTAGGGATCTAGGGGTTTAACACTGATCTAGCTGCTT
Source organism: Papaver somniferum (assembly GCF_003573695.1). NCBI lineage: Eukaryota > Viridiplantae > Streptophyta > Magnoliopsida > Ranunculales > Papaveraceae > Papaver > Papaver somniferum. The sequence goes on along the minus strand of NC_039362.1, from coordinate 160,989,014 downwards.
TACCTACGGTTGGTGATAATCTGTGACTAATAAAAAGTGGAAAAGAACATAACTTGAATCATTGTTTTGCAACGAAGAAGGATTCCTTGATTGTATTTCTATTATTGATTTCAACTTTATCTTTTTAATTGCTTTGTTTATTCTTTTACTTTATAAAATCTAAAACCCTCCTTTTTTGTGACATTATAAGACAACTAAAACCTCTTGCTCCTCGTGGGAACGATCCTTACTATCGCTATATTACTTGTTAATCAGTGAGAAAAATATTAATTAATTTGTTGTGGTTACGACACACATCAAATTTTGGCGCCGTTGCCGGGGAGCAGCGGACGATTTTAGTTGTTTTTATTTTTCTTTTTGTTTTATTCTTGCTTTGTTGGATTCTATATCGTATCTAACCTTCTTTTTTTTT
>NC_039362.1:160817238-160988494 GCF_003573695.1 Papaver somniferum | reverse complement strand
TTTTTTGAGAATCTTATTTCAGGTACCAGTTTTCCATGTATGGTGGACAAGAGCAAGCATATTACAACAATCCATACAGTTTTCAACCTCAACATTATGGCAACTTCCAACCATCCTTAGGATATAGACTTTATGGATATTCTCATACATATCAACAACCTTATGACGGGTATGTAAATGAACAATCACTAGGAGGGGAGGATAGTTATGCTTCTAAATCTATGCGTGATCTCCTTGGTGTAAGAAAACCTAGTTTGAGGGAACTTGAGAGAAGGTTCTATCTATTGATCGACGAAGGCCTAGCATCGGATGAAGCAATCCTTGAAGCTAAAAGAGCTTTAAGAATTGAGCGTGAAAAACGTTATTATGTGGGTTACGATGATGATTTTGAACCTTATGAAAATTATTATAACAAGGATGAAGTTATTCCAACTCCGGATCATAATAACGATCCTTCACCTATTCAAAATGAGGAGATTGGGTGTGACTTACCTATTGTTATAAACGGTGTAACACTCTCACAAGAATATCTTGAGATTTACACCGAAGAAGATTTTATGAGAGAGGAATGGCCAGATTCCGATGACGAAAATGTTGAAGAGATAATGCTCGAGAATGAAACCGAATTGAATGATTTTGTGGAAGACACAATTGAACTTTCCAATGATTATAATGATGCCAAGACTTTGGTTAAGGTAGAAAACGATGAAGAATGGTTGCAAGGTTTGATATAGGACCACGATATACAAGGGGTAAGTAATTCACTTGAATTTTTTAAGGATGAAGAGGATTCCGTAATACAAGAGATTGTGCAAGGTTTTTCTAATTATTTGCATATTGATTCTTCTCCTTTACCTCTTATTGGTTTGAATGTATGTGCTTCAGAAGTATTTTTGAATGACTTTGTTTCTCGATATCCACCATTGGAAATACTTGATTCTAACACTATGCAGGTTTGCCAAGAGGAATACATGGAAGTTCCCAAATTTTGTGTTCTTTATACACTTTCGAGTGTGGACAAGACTAAGTGTGGGGAAAATTTCTATCGAGCGATAACATTATTATTATTTTCTTGTGCTAACATTTGTATGGAGTTATTGTTTGCAAAACAGGTACTGTGGGTGGATCCCTAAATTTTCAGATTGTTAGTATATGGGGAGTAAATCTTACAAGTGGCAAGTCGGGCTGTCGACTTTAAAACAAGCGCCTAATGGGAGGAAACCCACAGGTTTTGTATTTTTTACCTTTTACTTTTTGTTTTCTTTTTGTTTTGTTTATTTATTTTTTTCTTGTTCCATATCATAATAGGATTTCCCACCTTGACTTTACTTGGACGATTCAATTACATTGAGGACAATGTAAGGTTTAAGTGTGGGGGAGTGGTTAAGCATATTAAAAAAAATTTGCATAAAACCTCCAACTTTTAGAGATTTTAGAGTCACTAGCATACTTCTAGGTATGTTTACATAGAGAATTCTGACCGACATAACTGAACTTGGAAGTGTTAGGGAACTACATTCGGCTTTCTTGCTTGTTAGAGTGTTAAATAATGGATTTAATCATGTCGGTGATGCAGATTAGGAGCAGGGAAACATGCATTATTAGAGTTGCTGATCAATCATTAGTGGAGACTACCCTATTTATATCATGCGAGGCACCGACCAGAAATTTTTTATAAATAACTAAAGAGCTTTCTTTTGAGTGTGTGTCACTGTACGTTAATTCCGGGTAGAATGGTGAGCTACCCAACCTACTACCAATAGAAGCACTACTCTTTGATCTCTTGAGTGCTAATTTTGTCAATCATGAAGGTGGCGTTTATAGATGAAAGCCTCCTTCTTGTAGTTCGATTTGCAGTTAGCACCATTCTCTCTCTCGATAACAACGGATCCATAGAAACACCATCATCGTCAACAAGGAAGCGACATAAAAATCTACAAGGAAAGTTGAAAAAGTTCAAAGTTTACAAGCAACGGAACAAGAAAAGAGAAAATTTCATATCCAAGTAAAGAAACTAGACAATGAGCAGAATTATATATACATGTTGAAGACTTATTTACAAGAGCAAAAAAAAGCAAAAGGTGAGAATTATTGAAGTTTATGATTTCGAGACGATACAAGTTGTGAAGAATCAAGCGGTAAAGTACTTTTCCCACGGCCATGGTTTGTTTTTATTTTCACTTTGTTTTGTATTTTATTTCTCTTGTCTCTAAAAAAATGAAAAATGAAAAAAATGAAAAAAAAGAAGAAAAAAGAAAAGAAAAATGACGGCAAGAGAAATTTTTGTTTTTATATTTTATTTAATAAACCGTGGGGAAGAAAAATCTATAAGGAAGTCTCAAGCGACAAGGATTTAAGGTAAAGAGTTACAAATTGTCAAGGAATTACGAAGTTCGAGAGTTTATCATCAATAGTTGAAGCCGAAGACGAATACCAAGAAGATAAAGGCGAGGAGCGGAAGACGTTTCTATTGGATGCTGTGAGAATGTTGCTATCATAATTGGCAATCAGATGTGAAGGTGAGTAAGTAATCTCATCCTCGATAATAGTGGTTGATTTCCTTTCTTAGAGATCGTCAGAAAAATGGTTTTTCAAAATGTTAAAAGATGTGGGTTTTTAAAGTATTTCGAAAGTTGTCCTTCCCACCATTCAACGTATTGCAGGAATTCTCTCTTCATTCCTACCTGCACACATGTGAGACCCATAAAAAAGTCGTCTTATTGAGTGCAATTATCAGAAAATCCTTTTTGGTAAGGCAGAAGTTGAGGAGAAATGCTTATTGATCGCTCTCAAACACGCGTTCTCTCATTATGGTGTGGTTATTTCTCAATCAACATTTAAGAATGAGAATACTAGCATACATAAACTCTATTTCCTCATAACTCTTTGGATGCTTGGGACGCTCGAACGCTTTGATGTTGTAAGTTTTAGTTTGATTTGCTCGAGGACTAGCAAAGTCTAAGTGTGGGGGAATTTGATAGGGTGTAGAATACATCCTATTTATTATCTATTGTTTATGCTTTCTCTGCTATTTTTCTTGTAAATTATGTATTTTACGTGTGTTTTGAGTTTTATAGCTACTTTGGAGTCATGGGAAGAAAAGAAGAAGAAATCATCCAAATTGAGCGACAAGGGCAAACTAGTCATTTCAGAGGAGAACACAATTCAGAGCCAGTAAGATTGAGCTGACTCGGCTAACTCCCTTCCTTGACCCAGCTGACTAACAGAAGACCGTTAGATTGACAGTTAAATATAACGGTACCGTACGGAATATTCCGTCAGCGGCGATGAAGATTCCAGCGACCGACAGGGAGATTTCCGGTGCCGTATTCCGGTGGTACCAATGAAGTTCCAGCGACTCAATTAATGAAGAATTTTCTAGACTCATCTAGACTCGTGGGTTTGAAGAATTGGGCTTGGATTTGGAAATAGAAGATGGAAGATTCGAGAAAGACTTGGATTTGGAAGTTGAGCTACAAAGGGAAAGTGGTGTTATTATGGAATGAGAATTCTATTCCTAAGAGTATTGCTAGGAAATTGAAGCCTATAAATAGAGAAGTTCTCTACACAACTTTTACACACCTCTCTACACACACAACACTTGTGTTTTTGCTTGCTTTCAAAATTCTTTTTTTTAATTATTTGTGTGAATTTCAAAAACATTAGTAGCTAATTTTTTATTGATTGAGGATGAATTCCTAGTTCTTGACATGTTTTGAGTTTTGTTTTTAAATCTACTTTGAAGTTTTTCACATGATTATCGTTTGTTTTTACTAATAGGAATGTTTATACATTCATGGTTGATTGATAGATTGCTTAGGAGGCCAACTAAATTGATTTTTTAATTGATCTAAAGCTAGTGAAAGTTAGGGGATAAGTAATCGTTTCTTGACTCTTTACACAAGTAGCAAACACGAGACCTTGCGGAGGGGTTCCGTGGAGCAATTGTGTGTGGAAACAACGTTAGCAAGTAGACCTTGAGCTAAGAGTCTAACTACTACTATCAACCTGATAAATTCATAAATCTTAATGCGTTTAACTAAATTACATCTTGAGTGAGCTACTACTAGGTGGTTTGGTGAATAGAATCTGGTAGTCGAGAACTTCCTTATCAGGTGGTACTAGGGATTTAGGGGTTTAGCACTGATCTAGCTGATTTACCTACCGTTGGTGATAATCTGTGACTAATAAAAAGTGGAAAAGAACATAACTTGAATCATTTTTTTGCAACGAAGAAGGGTTCCTTGATCGTATTTCTATTATTGATTTCAACTTTATCTTTTTAATTGCTTTATTTATTATTTTACTTTATAAAATCTAAACCCCCCCTTTTTTGTGACATTATAAGACAACTAAAACCTCTTGCTCCTTGTGGGAACGATCCTTACTATCGCTATATTACTTGTTAATTAGTGAGAAAAATATTAATTAATTTATTGTGGTTACGACACGCATCAGAATGCCACTGCACGAGGAGTTCTGAACCAACAGAAGATATTCAGGGCGCAGACGATCATGTCTAGCAAGTTCCATGAAGGAGATTTAGTTCTCAAAGCAACTAAGTGTAATCTTCATTCTACAAGGAACTCCAACTGGGAAGGACCTTTCATGATCTCTAAGTCTGTTGCTGGTGGATATACAGGCTAATCAACATGGATGGTAAGGAGAATGTGGCAGTAATACACGAGACATGTCTCAAAGCATTTGACGCCTAGGATATAGGATCTTTGAGGTATTGGGGTTCAAGGCATGAACGCCCAAAATATCTGAATTTGAAATTTAGGATTTTCTTTCACTATATTTCAATTTCCTCCAAAATGTTTGCAATACTTGCATTCAGTAATTTGATTTTAGCAATTTATCAAAGTTCACTTTACTTAAAGAAAATCTCTATCAAGTCCAAAAGAAAATCCTCAATCATTTACTTATCCAAAACCAATCAAAAATCAAAACCAAAAAATAAAACCTCACATCTCTCAGAAAGTTCGGAAGTTCAAGAGATCTTGGAAAAGAAATCGAAGAAAATCAGCAAAGTAAGATTTTTGCTCCTCTGCATCCTTCAAGACTTGTAAGGCTGCCTTCTCTACCTCCAGCTCTTCAGTCAATCTAGAATTCTTGTCTTCCTTCTCCATCACAACATCATTGGGAAAGGGTATGTTATTATCATATGAATCCTTGATAGCATTTATCTTCTTATGAAGCCACTTCACGTTGAATCCGAGTCTCTCAGAATTCTCCAAGTTGAACTCCCAATCAAAAAGTACATCTTGAATAACAATATTTCTAGCCCTAGTCATATATCATTTATGACATGCAAGATAACACATACTTGCATTGTTAAATAATAGGCACCTTTAGGGTCTCTGGTAACGATGATGTGACCAAACTTCTTCCATATTTTCTCGTACAATCCTACATATCCAGTAGGAACGCTGAATCTGCCAACTAGTTCGTGGTATGGGAGTGATTCTCCAAATGGAGGTTCAAAAGCAACTCGTGCACTTGGGTATTCATGCACCAGTATACAAGTCTCCACCATTGGATCACTCTCGCCTATCTCAAGAGCAGTCTCTTCCATCTCTGGGGAGGTTTCTTCTATCATTGGAGCAGCTTCTTCTATATCCTATGGAGCAAGATCAGTTTGGTTTATCACAGTTTCTTCCATACGAGGCGCGATTTCTTCTATCTCTGGGGTAATGATGATCTGAGCCTCGTTTTCCCTTACTAGCTTCAATAACGATCTCTTCACGATATTGAGGTGCAGAAATGGTTTTGTTGCCATCTTTATTCGTAATGCCGCTCGTACAGTCGTCATCAACTCGGTTATTCTCAACTTCATCATTTGGCACCTAATAAGATGGATACATGATATTAGAGCACTCCAAGCATGAAAAGCAAGGAAATCGTAAATTCAAGATGTAAGTGGTATAACACCATCAAAGTTCATTATTATGCATTCATAACATGAGCAAATAGCGTGAAAGTCATAAAAACACGTTTTACAACAAGCTCGTCTGAAGAGATTTTACACTGCCCTGTATAAGAAGACGAACTGGGAGCAATTGGTGAATAATCTATGGTTGAGTTATATACCATTATATTTGTATGGATGTCCTTTACAACATATTAAAATTTCATAGCAATCGGATAAACGAGCAAAGAAATATGTTCAAAACATTGGGCTACATGACAGTTGAAAATTTTCTGGAAATCTCCTGGAAGTTTACTGTTTCATCGATTTCGACTCCTAAACATGCTCAAAATTCAAAAATATTCTTTCATCAAGCTTGGAAATTTCCTGTGCATGAAAAAACTGGTTAGACCGTAAAAATCCGACACCAGACGAAGATTCTACAACATTTTTACTAAAGGGCTGAATTCTGGATTTTCTGGTGACGTATTTCGACGAAATTTTTCGTGTATTCTCATGGATTCTCATTCATTCATTCATTCATTCATTCACAAATCAATAATTTTATACTTCTATGAATGAAATACAAGAGAAATACTTATTTGGTTGGTCTCTGAAGCATTCAAAGAGCCATAATTGCCCGTATCAGCATTAGGAACATCATCGCTTTCATTCGATCTTGAGTTCTGGGAACCTTCTTCGTCACAATCCTCCGGAGATGAACGAGCATCACCAGCACTCTCCACTTCCATGACAACATCCTCCTGGATGCATTCATAGCAATTAGAACTTTATTCACAAAATGTTATAATTGGATGTGCGGAGAGATACTTGCATCGACTTCTTCTTCAACGCTCAATTCAGAAACGCTTGCCCAGTGGAGAATTGAAGACCGTCGATACTCGATGGAGCAAAGTTCTGTAAATAAATAACAAACATTGGTTTTGTGATCCTAATTACATGGATGAGAAGAAGTCCTGACGAAAGAAGTATTGACGACTCACCAAAGAAACAACTGGGGACTTTATGGTATTAGGTAACAACTTATAATTTTTTCTCATACCTTCTCCACCATGAATAATTGCTTCAGTCGAGAAGTCTATATATATTCGAGGTCTTACATTACGACCGTCCTGTGGAAGAAATTGATGCAATAATCAAAATACAATTATCATAATTTTATGAAGATTATACAAAGGATACATACTTGTGAACACCCTGGAGATGTATTTCGTTTATCACCACCAGAGAGATACTTCAATCCTGGTCGAGTAGAAATCACCTTAGTAGAAGGAGGATCCTTCACCAAAGGATGGACAACCATCACGAAATCATGTAAGCGATCAAGTTGCTGATTCCAAAAATCTATGTAACCTGGAGTTACATACGTAATTCGTTCAGAACAAGGGAACCAGTAATCGCTTCCTTCCACATGTGTACGGTCTAAACGGGTCTTAAGTTGTTCAACCGATGGTTTCCTCATTCGAAGAGTTGGAACACACTGATCCATACCCATTTGTCAAGCTGCTCTATCGATGTTGTATTCTTCCACTGAAAAGTCTCCATATATCGGTGATACTAAGTAACCGGGAGTTCAACTCAGCATAAAATATTTCTCGTCATCACTCAAATCCGCACCATATTTCAAAGTAGTACTTTCTCCAACATTGAAAGTCGTCAATTTAGAGATATAAGAAGGAATTGACACCCATAGATGAAAATTAAACTGAGACTCATTGTCTAATACATCGACAAGATGTGTCTTAAGTCGAGGCTGTTTTGTAGACCAGCGCATAATCCTGACATTATCCTTCTCAGAGAAAACATGACGAGCGTCAGCATTAGGTCCTTGTAACATAGTACGAGAATGGGTGCATAATTATTGAAGCGTTCCCACATCAAAGCTTGAAGAAACATCGTATTGGCATATCATTCAATCTTCATAAAGATGTTTAAGACGCTGGAGTCTATAATCAAGGAGTCTAAGTTATAGTACAAAGAGACCAAGAATAGGCTACCTATTGGAAGTTGCTCACCTTGAGCCATCTTAATGGAAAATGGAATCACAAACGGCTTCAACAAATTTCCATTATCTTCAAATACATCTCTGGACATCCATAAACACAAGAAAGCAGCAATAGATAACGTACCATCGACAGGCCTGTCAGGAGGAGTATCTCTCGGCCACCAGTGTGTTAACTCCATTTCGACTGTCAAGATGTTAGAGATTGTTGTCTCCCCTGCCGAAAGACTTTCGGGAAAATTTTTCCCGTAATTGGGAGATGCAACAAAGCAACCACATCCTCTAAGGTGATGGTAAACTCTCCCCATTTGCATATGAAAGTATGGGTCGGAATGCGCCAATGAGCAAGCAGAGATACTATACCTCGCACATCGTGAAAAATGAACAAGTCTCCAGATGCTTGCCTTTGTTACCTGCACACTATCCAGCATGGCTCGAACGTGAGGAAATCCCAGCATATGCCTTGCCCATCCAGCATTTTTTTTTGAAGGTCGTCGAGAAAGCTAAAATTATATAACTGAAGCAGAAAAATGCCTTCGCTGAAGATAGAATCGGATGGCTGCCCGAGGAGTCACCAGTTTCTTCTGAGAAATACCTCTGGGATTTATCAGAAGACGGAATGCTGGGGTCTTGAGACGTTTTTCAGGTCTATGCTGAACCATGAAGAAAGAATCCTCTTTATTCGGAATATTCTTGATTCCAGGAGTTTCTTATTCCCCTTCTTCATCTATAGAAGTTTCATCCATACATGTGTCATCTCTGGAGGCATCATTATCTTGGGAATCAGACATCCTTGCAAAATAGTTGTGACATCCACACAATATTTACTTCAGTATATCATCCATACAAGATGCAAATCTCAACGAAACGATGGAATGAAGCAATTGGATGATAAAAATACTCATTCGAGCATCTACAAAAACGGTAATTCTTAACTCTTACCTGTTTATGATTCCACTAACAGTAGTGCTTGTGATACAAAGAGTTAACACTTCAAAACTCGCTCGTTTCTTTGAACCTGCAAAAAATGAGCAAAACTTTGATTTTCAAAATCGAAACCTGATTTTCATAAAATCATGAACATAATTTTCCATTGTGTGAACATTCACCATTAAGTTATAAAACCTCACACCAAAGCAATATTTCATCATAAATAATTGTCTACTTTTAATGATTACTCAAAATCAAACTTTGATCTTTAACGAAAATAATATATATTTATATATATAAAACGTGAATTACTCACATAACTTTTTTCAAAAATTATTTTTATTTTGACGTGAACAAAATTCACGTAAATATATAAAAAAAATTGTGAATAAATCACGGTTTTGTCAAAAAAAATAAAATCCCCTCGTACGATCGTACGCCTTTGAAACGAGGGTTTATTCCGATTTGTGAAAATTCACACCTTTTTAAGATAAAGTTTTGGTTTTCATGAAAGCTCATATACAAAATTTTATCATTAGACACATGTCTATTATTGCTAGTTTCTTAAACTAACGATCGAACGAACGTTCGTTCCTAAAACAAGGGTTTTTCTACAAAACTCACGCGTATATATGCATATGTATATATTATTTTAACATGAACAATTCATGAACAAGTTATCAAATTCTGAAGAAAAAAAAAAAGAAAAAAAAATTGCGTACCTGGTCGGTGCCGGCCGGACAGTTGGCAGCGATGGTCGGCGGCGATGAACTCCGACGAATTTTCTGCTCTTCTCCTCTGTTGATCGGACGTGAAGGGAGGAAGAAGATGAAGGTGGTGGCCGGTTGTGGGAGAAATAAAAAAAAATAAAAAGATATTTATCCCTTTTATATCAAATTTTATTTCCAAAACCTAATTCCACAAGGATTTCCTTTCTTAGGCCCGGACCCGTGAATCCTAAATCGACCAAGGCTCTATCACCAAATTACACCGATTTACGCTCGTTAGACGATATTCTATCATGCTACTTGTATCTTTTTTCAAGCCATGGTTTGCTCGTACAGTCGAAAATCCGGTAACATTCTATCTTATCTTACGACTAAGTTCAATTACTTATTTCGTTTGTAACTAAAAATCACCATCCAGTGCTGACTGAGGAACATGATTGTCCGTCACTAAGCAGGAGACTTAATGTTGATGGCGGATTTTTGGGAAAGTTTAAAATCGTAATCTTACATATTCCTGTAGTCAGATGAATATTGAGGTTTATGTCTCTCATTAAAAGAGTGAAAACTCATGCCACAAGAACCTCTGACTGAGTATATTGTCTCTCAGATTATACATGAATATCCAGTCTCTCAATTGAGGCAACGACACATTTCATGAATACTGAACAATTGCATTAATTACTTTTATATAGAATCGAACGATTGGACGGTTCCTAGACAGCTTGCCTGCTAGTATAGAGCGATAACGTCTTCAGGATGTAACAATGTTTACTCTGACTATATAAAATACATGTGTATAGAATCTTAATGATCGAGCGGCTCCTAGACAGATTGGCTGCTAGTATAGAGCGATAACGTCTTCAGGATGCAACAACGTTTTCCCTGACTATACGTAATAAATATGACGCATCAACTAGCTCATATCGCCCAAATCTTGAATAATTAATTCTCCTAGATAACGTGCTAGTGTAGAGCCATCAATTAATTATTTCTAGTCACTAGATTCATTAACTGAATTCCTAGAAAATATTCTACGTTCTTCATAATATTTTATTACTTCAATTCATGGCTCTTCCCAGCAGAATTTCATGGGTTAGTAATAAATATTCAATGTACAGGAATCTGAGCCACTATCGAATAAGCCCCGAAAAAATGGTGCAAGTGTACTCAGCAATAATGCACTAACGAGCACCTGAATGCACGAACGAGCACTCAAAAAATACGAAGGAACGATGAACCTATGCAAAATAGGGAAGAAAATAATAATAATAAAATATCAACGGAGGCGCCAAAGGGACCAGGCTCACCAGCCGGTCAAACATGCCATCGTGGCTGGTCCCACCCTCTTCCCATATTTTATCTTATTTTATTCTTTTCCTTGATTTCATGAAAACTCCTTCATTTGAACAAACTCCCTCGTTTGAGGAAACTCCTCAGTCATGGTGTTTCCTTCGTACCAAGGAAATAATATAAAATTAGCAAAGGTGTCGCGGGACCGGCTCTAATAGCCGGACGACTATGCCCTAGTTGTGGATGGTGGTCCCACACCTTGTAATCTTTATTATTTTATTATTATTATTTCCTCCATCTTATGAAATTCCTTAATTTCATGATATTTCCTTCATACCAAGGAAATAATATAAAATTTAGAAAAATGTCACGGAACCGGGCCACTAGCCATGGCCGGTCCCACTCCTTGTGATTTTTATTTTATTATTATTATTATTATTATTATTATTATTATTGTTTCTTTCATCTCATGGAAACTCATTCGTTTCAACAAACTCCTTAATTTCATGATATTTCCTTCACATCATGAAATAATATAAAATTAGGAAAGGTGTCATGGGACCGGGCTCATTAGCCGGTCGGCCATGCCTTAGCCATGACACACCTTGTAATTCCTTATTTTATTATTATTATTTCTTTCATCTTATGAAGTTCCTAAGTTTGAGCAAAACCCTGATTTCTTTATATTTTCTCAAATGTTGCTCAAACGCGCATCAGAAAATATCAAAATTCCCAGGACTGAGATACAGACACTATGGTGACATGGACATATTACCTTGACCGACCAAGGTTGGCCCTTTGGCTTGCAAGAGGCCGGTCCCACATATTTTTATCATTTGACCTAACTTTTTTAAGATTAGGTTTAAACTCTTCCAAACAACTTGGAATTTCATCAAAAGATAGTCAGTCGGTCACATGACCGACTAGGGATGGTTTTATGATTTCTAGGTCTGTCCCTCACTTCTTCATAATTAGGTTTTATTACCTAACGCTCAGACGAGTACTATTTTAATAACTGATTAAACTAGTATTTAATCATCCTTTCACCAACTTGTCTTCAAGAGACTTTGGTATTTGCCCATTCGAGCATATGGGCGCTACATGGTCGTCCCATCATCCCATGTATCCGGTCCCTCCTTTACTCCGTGGTTGATTTTCAATAAATCATCAATTGATCAGCAATTGATCAAAATTAGGGTTTTGAATCCAAGGCTCATAATTCTGAGCAGGTTGATCAACATTTTAATTGTTATACTCGGTCCAGTTGCCAGTATCCTAAATTAATATTTTATTTTTTCCCGCTATCAATAATTCATCAAATGAGCGACTTTTGCTCAGTGGGAAATATTTGCTCAAACTAGAAATATTGGTTCAACTATCAATATTCAACAATTCATCAAATGAGCAATATTTGCTCACCTTAACTATCAACATTCATTCGACAATTATACCTCTGTCTCAACATACATGTTCAATTCATGAGTCCTAGAACATTTATAAATCATGTTCGACTCAACAATACAAAGACTCATCGTATCATCAAGTCAACAACTGACTAACTGGATATACGTTTGCCTTGCAGACTCCACAACCACGAGACTTCAATTGTGTCACATGGGGGATATTAACTACGGTTTTGGTCTGGCGCCCTACGGCACGTGTGTTCATCCATGATGAGAATGTGACTAAGTCGTGAAAGCGGTTGAAGGAGTTAACGAAGTAGTGGGTGGAAAATCAACCAAGTCTTCGCACGATGAGTAACTGGTTTTAACACGATTTCCCACTTTCCCACTCTTTGACTTCAGCAACCGTCACACCTACTGGGATCAATGTGTCTACTACTTCTTGCAATATAAATAAGTCTCTGAACCCATGATTGAACAAGATAGACAACGTTAGTCTAAATAGAAGAATTGTGATCCGAGTAATCACTCTCAAGAATTCGATCAATTAACCAGAACTTATTCGAACTTAACAGTTCGCAGAAAACTTGCACAAACCTTAAACACATTCACAATCCTTGATCACCATTGATCTCACACATTTCCCATCTTAGGCCGGAGTCTTACAGATTAATCTCTTGAATTCAAGCACTCCTTTTGCAGTGCATCTGTGTGAGGTTGACAATTTTGATCGGTTTGAGGAGTCTCCTCCGCGCGGTCGTCTCCTTACTTCCTTAAAAACCATCAAATCGTTTTGCCCCATATACACCCTTTGTCAGAAGCGAAAGCTCTCAAGAATAATTAAACTAGGTGCAAATAAAATTTCAACAACCGTTAGTCAACCAAATCAATAATATAAAACTAAAATAACAATGCAATTATCTAGTTTCCCACCAACGATACTCGTAGAGCTTCCTGATCCCACAAAATTATTTAAATGAGCGGTCGTAAGAGATTTCACCTAATTAGGGTATTTTCCTCTTCGGATAGACGACTCCACCAGAAACAACACAAATTAAGTTTTCTTGGCTCTTAGGATAGTTTGCAAGAAACGCAAACTCAACTATTGATAGACCAAGGTTGTTTGGACAACAAGAAAATTCCAAAACCGAAAATATTTCAAGTGAAAAAGCTGGGGTCTAACAACCACTCCCAATATTTCTCTTAGCAATATGTATGGACTAACTCTAATATAATTCTGAGAGCACCAACTAATAAAGAGATCTCAATCAAGAAATATATCAAAGAGTTATATCTTTGTTTCACAATGTAATCAGCAAATCAAACAAGTAGAAATCCGCGAGCCTGATTATTATGTGAAACAACTTAAACGGTACCAAAGACCAATGTTCAAGTGTTAATCAATTCAATCAACAACCAAAGGTTGGATTCACAATTGATTGAACTTACGCACAACATGTGATATTTCAATTATATAAACAAATATAATGCGGAAAAGAAATAACACAGACACCAGAAGTTTTGTTAACGAAGAAACCACAAATGCAGAAAAACCCCGAGACCTAATCCAGATTTGAACACCACACTATATTAATCCGCTACACACACTAGCCTAATCCAAGTTAACTTCAGACTGGAATGTAGTTGAGCCCTAACCAATCTCACACTGATCCAGGTACAGTCGCGTTCCTTACGCCTCTAGAACCATGCCGGATTCTGCGCACTTGATTACCTTAGCTGATCTCACCCACAACTAAGAGTTGCTACGACCCAAAGTCGAAGACCTGATAAACCAATCTATCTCACACAGAAAAGTCTATTGTATAGATAAATCTGTCTCCCACAGGTATACCTATGAGTTTTGTTCCGTCTTTTGACAAATCAAGGTGAAAAGGAACCAATTGATATACCAGACTTATATTTCCGAAGAACAACCTAGAAATATCAATCACCTCACAATAATCTTAATCACATGGTAGCGAAACAAGATATTGGGGAATCACAAATGATGAGACGAAGATGTTTGTGACTACTTTTTATCTTTCCTATCGGAGACTAAATATCGAGCGAATCTTAGAGAAGATAATACTCAATCACGATAGAAAACAACAAGACCAGAACACGTAACTACAGAGAAAATAGTTGGGTCTGGATTCACAATACCAATGAAGTCTTCAAGTCGTTAAATTACAGGGTTTTGGAAAAGCCTAAGGTTAAAGGAGAATCAACTCTAGTTGCAACTATTATCACATATGATGTGTGGGGATTAGGTTTCCCAGTTGCTAGAGTTCTCCTTATATAGTATTCAAATCATGGTTTGTAATCAATGTTACCTTGGTAACAAAGCATTCAATATTCACTGTTGGATAAAAACCTGATTAGACTCAAGCTAATATCTTTCAACCGTTAGATCAAACTTATCTTGTTACACACAAATGAAAAGTGACTCCATTTAGATATGCGTAACCTTTGTTGGTTAAGCAATAGTTAACCGAAGTTAGCCATATGAACACTTTCATATCAACCATATTCATCTTAACCATAACTAGTTCAAATGACTCAAATAAAACTAGTTCTAGAGTTGTTCAATTTTTTATATTCTCATAGAAGTATACAAGACACAATTGAAGCAAAATGGATTTCTATTCACTCGAATCAATTCATGAACATAATAACCACGGTTTGCAAAAGATTGCATTCCTTAATAAATAAACGTATTAGTTCATGAAAAAAACGATTTTAGAACATAACCTACTCAAATATGCGAACGGGTACGCATACCTAAGTGGCCGGACTAAGTTTGGGTTCGTCAGTACGCGAACGGGTACACATACCACCAAACTCAGTAATGTCTCGGAACTTGAACCTCACGCCAATACGCGTACCGGTTTGCGTACTTAGTTCCCAGACTTCCACTAAACCAATCAGTACGCATACGGGTATGCATACCATGGTTCCCGATCTTGGAATAACTTGCAACAGTTAGCATAAAAGTACGCATACTATGCTATATCCAATCATGGTTATTTGTTCTAAACTCCCTTATCAATCATTGAAACATTCTCGGAAGACGGGAATAGTTGTCTCAGACAAACTATTAGCTTCAAAGCAATTTTCAAGTGATCGAATAATCAATACGAAACATTCTGAGTCTACATAAAATGACAATCACACACAAATCTTGTAAGATGATACCAGGTGATTTTCACATGATCATCTTTTGACTTTCGTCAAGAATATAAAATGAACTTGGTTAAAGCGAAAGCTTAGCAACACATATTTCGAGAAATATGTAAGCGAGTTAAACTCAGCTCGAAATATCAAATGTGTATAATCGAAGTGTATATAGCTATACGACTGAGTTAAAGTCTCCACATACATTTTTTTGATGAAGTTCCATAAGCTCCCTTTAGTAGTTCTTCGTCTTCAATCGTTGAATGCCGTGAAGTCTAAAGCTCAACTACACATACTATCCTAATCCGAGACTTAGCTATAAGTAGACTACAAATCAAGGCTTATAGTTTTGGCAACTAAAGTTTACAAATAAGCTTGAGATAACAATGCTTGCGAGTTCGACCGAACAATGCTCTAACATCAAGATATTCAATAAGTACCTAATTTCGATTTTCCTATTTCCAACTAATATCCAACCTGCAATTCCAAAATCTCTTATTAGAAAATATCTAATATTAGTGTAACACTTAACTAATATAACTTTCCAAGAGATATGTTTTGATTTGCTGGAAAATCAAAAACATATAATCGAAAATATTAATTCAAATATTCTCAATATTTCGGATTTGGATCACCTTGAAAATCAAGTATATCTTTGGACAGTAAAAGATAATAATTATACTCATTTCCAAATTATGTCAACATCCACAAATTTCCTATTCAGCAAACCCTAATTCCAAACTCACACAAAACCATAAAGTAGTATGTGAACATAGAGGATCGATTTTTCTCTTGGGACCGGTTCTACCATAACTCCTAACATAGGTAGGGATCGGTTCTACCAAGTCTCCAAATATAGGTAGGGACCGGTTCTACCATGACTCCTAACAATAACTAGGATCGGTTATACCAAGTATCCTAATAGGGGTAAGGATCGATTCTACCTAAACTCTCAACAATAGTTAAGATCGGTTCTACCAAGTATCCCAAAATAGGTAAGGATCGGTTCTACCAAGACTTTTAACATAAGTTAAGATCGGTACTACCGCGATCCCAAACTAGGTAAAGATCGGTTCCACCATAACTCTTAACTTAATTCAAGGTCTGTTCTACCAAAGTTCTTACCTAGGTTCAAATTGGTCATCCAATAGATCTTCAATGAAAACCGGACCAAAACGCCTATTCATTTCCTTTTGTTTACATATGTAATCAAACATATTTTCGTATGATGAAATCACACTTATATATAATACATAATCAAGTAACGAGTTACATAGATTATGTCGATGTCACATTCAGGAAGTTCAAAAGATAAACGTTATACTTCGTAATCAAATATTCATCCTTGACACTTTGATCATAATAAAATGACCAAGTCTAATACTAGAGTATTAAATATAACCTCGCATGTTATGTTTTCAATCTTAAACGACTTGAAAGCAACGATAAGGATGGAAACAAGTCAAGTCAGTATCACTATACCTCAAGTGGAAGGGTGACGTTTTCATTGTGGTCGATACGTCTTCATAATCTTCAGGTCTTCGGAGTAGTACTTGTATGTCTCAACATTCCTAGACTTTCTAGTCTAACCTAAACGAAGTTTATTCTAGGTTATTCAATCAATAGACTCTAATTTAGTTTTGATACTAAAAATATGACAACCAAACTTGACATACCAACGCTTAGTGGGTTCAACCGAGCAATGCTCTAAAAACTTCGTATAGTTGAGACCAAGTAGTTCCTTCAGTAACCTTAAGCCTATAACCAACCTGGTGGGTTAAAAAAATACTCATGCATGGAATAAATCCTCCAACGTTTGGTGGGTTAAAAAATAAGGGTTATTTGGTTTTTGGTACTCACTTTTGGACCAAAACCTGGGTTTGGTCTAACATTTGTCCAGCCTTTGCGTTTGGTCTAAAGACCAACGTTGACCAGAAGTGACTGTTATTGAAAACATTTTAATTAATTTTATAAAATAAACTTTATAAATTTACAAATATATCCCTGATGTGGGCTTAGAATATCAAACGATCGTGAAACCAAAAATCAAATGGATTCATCTTCGTCTTCTCTTCATCTTCCCAACAAAGAAAAAAAAAACAGACAAAAACCAGAGTGATTGTTATGAGATGCTTTTGATTGTCAAGCCATCTTATTCCATGTGTATCAATTTAACACAGACCCATAACTAGTACTCATTCAAAATTCTAAAGTTCATCATCACAAATCAATCGGTAGCAATTGCTCCTTTTTGGATGATTTCTGGCAATAAAACTCTACCAGATACCACCACCAATCTCTTATTCTCCACCAGTAACAGTAAACAACACCAAATATCTCGATTATCCGTCGCATCGACAACCCCTATCCATCACACAACTCTTACTGGCCACCAATTTCTCAACTTGCAATAAGCACCAACAACAACCGCAACTCAATTTCATAAACATTCTTCACCCATCAACATCTGATTTCAACTCAGCTCAATGGAAACAATACCATCTCAAATCTGAGCCATAAACCAACCTCATAAACTCAAAAGGAATTCAATTATGGCAGCAACTCTTCTTTTCCTGCATGAAAACTCCGGTGCGCCTCTTTTGACGCTGCCTTGGTTTTTCCTGCATCTTTCACTTTGTCCATGTTCTCTGATTTTCTCCTGCAAAAAAAAAGATATTTGCAAGTGACAAACATCCACATAGGTTACATTAGCTACGAGATCTTATTTTTTGTTAGTCTTGAGTCAAAGTTGTGACGAAAGACATAAATCCGAAGACAGGTACCCATATTGGTTAAAATCTAAACCCGAATAAAAGGTAAGCCCTGGCTAAAGCACGAAATCAAAGGAGAATGTAGGTTTTAGCTAAGGCTCAAAAATCGAAAAAAGACATGGTTTTAAGACATGGTCAAAGCACAAGTCTTAAGTTTTTGCAGGATAACGCAGATCCAAAGGATAGATCGAGAAAGCAGAGATAAACCGATAAAACAAGGGTAAATCCAAAATTTTTTCTATTTACGTAAAGGAATAAATCTGAAATTTTTCGCATACCAAGATATAGATCTGAAGGTTCAAATATACCATGACACAGATCCGACAGTTTTTTGTAAGTTTTCATAGTAAAACAGCTTTTCAATGACTTGTCGCCCAAAGATCGTACCGATAGACAATGTTGAGCGGTCAATAAAATTCACAGGAAAGATAAATATTTTACCGGGACATAGTCCCTGTTTCTAGAGCCATATTGTGAACACAGAAGTAACGATGGTACCTTCGTGTCCACAAACAACATCCGCAATAAGACCTAAGCTTAGTAAATGATAGAATATAGATAAAACTGTGTTAAGGGAGACTCAAAGCCTTTGGATCGTACTTGTATTTCATCTCAATAGAGTCTACGTTAAGCATAAATCACACAAGACAATTAAATACGAAGAGTAGAGTGCGGAAAGTAAGTGAGACAAAGATTTACGTGGTTCAGCATTAAGGCTTACATCCACGGGGGTTGGTGTTTCACTATGTATTGAAAGTTACAAAGTTAGTCGAATGACTTTGGGATGAGAAACGAAGCTAGGAGGGGAATAATATGCATACTTACTCTTACAATTTCTCTCTCTTGCACTCTCTTGCACTCTCTCTCTCTAAAAATGGACGACCCCTCTCTCTTTATGGAACTGGGTATTTATAGATCTCTTGTGTGGGGCTTCTCGGATGACTGTTGTATCCTTATCATCTTAATTTATATGCCGATACCGCTGACATCTTCATTCTGTACCGATGACCTTAACGGTAATATGTTGTATCACTGGATCTCCGCTTAATCCACCACAGGAAGCTTGACACGTGCCCTCTGCATGTAGTATTTAAGACGGGTGGTTGGGCAGTCCGCACGCATCAGACAGCTGTCTGATTCCCCAGTCACATCCGTGTCGGTCAGATTAATCTCCACCCTTGATTTAGGATCTATCTTGGGATAGATTAAAGTGGGTTTTTGGGTCTTCTAAGGGCCTCCGCAGTAGCTCGTTCCTTAGGCAGTCCTTGTTTTACCATCGTCGGATCAGTAAGATAGTGGACACGTGGTTGATCACATATTATGTGTATACAATTTTCCCATTTTCTTCTTGGTTTGGAATTGGTCAAAGTATGAAGAAAACTTTCTTCACAGTCTCCTCAACTTATCACATTAACTCCCCTGATTTTTTGGGCACGTTTCCCACCTTTATCAATAACTTCTTCTTGAATCATGGGGCGGTTATGTCTCGCTCCCCCTGTTATAAATATGTCATAGGTAGCTGGAGAAATAACTTTTATTCCCTCCCCCTGTCTTCTTCTTGCTCTTACTCGTTAATTATCATTCTCTGAATATTTCTTCCATTTTTGTTCGATTTTTGTCTTTTATTCTTAACTGCTGCTGCTGTTCATTCTTTGTTTCGGGTTCTAGTCAAGTCTTATGTGATACTTCTGCTGCTGCTGCTTGTTGGTTCTGCAACTTTCTCCGCCATTGATTATTGGTAAGTAGTTCTTATGCATCTGTCATTTTTTCTTCCGTTTCTCTTTTGTTCAATGATCTTAGGGTTCGTGATAAAGAACAATCCAAACGTCAGTATATATACTTGCCCCTGTTCTTTATCGCGAAACCTAGGGTTATTTGTTCTTTTGGTATGAAAACGTATTTGATATAAAGATATTTTCGTGACATTTTTGCCCTGAAGATTTTCTTGTTATAATGGCTAGAATAATGTTCGATCTTCATTAAATCTGTATTTTGACTTCCGTCTTATCTTCTTGACCCTTGCAGGTATGGCTGATCGTCCTCGTGTTCCTTATAATACTCCCCCATCGAGTCCTTCTAGAAATCCTCCGCCCAGAAGCCTTGATAAATCTCCGCCGAAAGAGGGTTCGTCTAAACCTTCTCATTCAGATCATTGTATTCATAAGACCTCGTCTTCATCAGGTCCTAGGATTTCTTCTCAGAAGAAAGGAGGAGATCCATACAGAGGCTCTCGGTACGCGGTTAATCGTCCTTCTCCTAATCCTTCTCCTCAGCGTTCGAAGCCGATAACTGTTCAACCTATTCGTTCTATTGCTCCTTCCATTACAACGCCTTCTCAAAAACCTAAGGCTTCGCAAACCACTGCTTCGGTGAAAGATCCTACTTCAAAGGGGGATGTATCAAAGGCAGACTTGTCAAGGAACGCTGCAACTAAGAGAACCTCTTCGGAGATGAGTCCTCCAAAGAAGCCATCATCGGGAAAGACCGTTTCTTCCGATGCTGCCCCAGCCATCCGAAGTGTCTTAGTTTCGAAGAAGAAGGTAACTTATAGTCACGTTGATCTTGAGGTTTTCAAGGCGAAGCATGGTATGGAAGATTTTGATGTCATATTTTGTAATCATGGGAATGATCTCACTTATCATATGATCGTGAATTACAAATATGACTCATTCCATCTGCTGACGACCATTGGTGCTTTCGAGGCTGGTCTTATGTTGCCTTTATATAAATCAGGCAATTCCTTCTACTACGATGCTTTGGAAAATCGTGAGGGTTCTACTTCTCATACTCATCATCACTCAGTAGTTCAGATGAGTGGGAATTACCTTCGGACTCTGAAGGAGTGCTATCTTCGGAGAAAGGGTGAGACAATTATGACCTGCTACACCCCTGATCCTGCGGAGAGAGACCGGTGCACTCCTAAGAATTGAAATGCTTCTTTCGGGTGTTATGTCAATGGCAGGAATTAGAAGCCATGAATTGTTGGTCTTCGTACCATGACGGCTTCCCAAGGTGAGATTTGTCTTCTGAGTGAAGTAAGTGATTCGAAACTGAGGTTCATCCCTGGTACTAAAGAAACTAGAAATCCTCGTCTCTTTCCGAAGGACGAACGTCTCAAGCGTGACCATGATTACGAGTGGCATGCCACCCCCATCGAGGTCATAGGTCCCTGGGCTCATGGTTGGGTGCCTGGTCTTCATGGATGACGCCCTATTGCTGGTAGTCAACCTCGTGATGGTGCTCCGTCCCTCTATGGTGACTTTTGTCCTTGGAAGTTAAATTTTGCTGGTATGAACTTCGACTATACCATCGACGCTGCTGACGTTGATGACGAGGAGAGCTCTGATGTTGTTCTTCCTCCGAAGGACGCCGCCGCTGTTAAGGTATAATTTTCTCTGGTAGTATGTAGTGTCTTGTATGCTTGCTCTGAAATTTTGATCTTAACTGTGGTGGTTGTAGGCTACAAGGAAAAAGAAGCTTGGTCCTATCCAGTCTTCTATCGCTGGTGTTGAGGAGATGGAGATCCCGGAAGTTACTAGCCATGTGAATGATGAAGGTAATTCCGAAGAGGAGGTTACCGATACTTACCCACACAGCCATGAGGATGACAAAGACGAGGATTATGAAGATGATGATGAGAACAATGATGAATACAAAGATGATGAAGACAAAGATGAGAGAGGGAAAGTAAATTCGGAGGCTCCAAAGAACGATCCTCCAAAGAATAATCCTCCCCTTGGTTCTACTGAGGTTTTGAGGGGACGGAGATTTCGTTCATCATCAAGTGGATCCCAACCAAGAATTCTCATTTGGGAAGATATATTCTACTGGGGGCCAGGCTGATATTAGTGCTGCCATGGCCGAAGATTTCTCTCTTCTTTCTCCAAACGATGAATGAGACGTCGTTGCCGAGGATATTGGTGAAAAAGGGGCCAATGGAGAAGAACGAGGGGATTGTGAGAACGCTGAGGGTCAGGGTACCGCTGCTGATAAGGTACTGCCGCTGACGCGTCTTCTGAGGGATTCGTTCAGGTGGTGATGCATGATGGGGACGACGCTACCTTTGACTGGTTGATGCAGCGAGGCTTGATGTGCGTTACTCATTCCGCTCATGCAGTTCCTGGTGAGAGGGATTCTGATGCCTTCACACGTCAAAGGATGAAGTTTTCTTCTAAGGAAAGTAGTCACGACATAATGGGGAAAGGATTTGGGAGCTACTTCCCAGAGTTTATTGGTTGATTCCCCTTCGTCCATCGTTGATATGATGGCTATAGCTGATGGCTATCAATATGGTTTTCCTCAGCAAGAGGTAAGTTGGTGTAGATTCTTGCTAGTCAATTGCGTTAGCATCTTTTGATTGGTGATCTTTAATTTCCCCTTGTTGATGCAGTTGGTGAGGACTAAGCATTGCAACCATACTTTGTACCATTTTTTTTAAGGTGAAGGCCCTTAAGTTGGAGGCAAAGCTACGTTATAGGGAGGACCAGCTGAATTCCGCTGAAGAAGCTATTGATGCTAAGGATAAGGAGATACTGGAGTTGAAGGAACAATTGAAGGGAAAACAACTTCTGGGCGCAACGAAGACGGAGCTTCGGCGAGAAGTAGTTTCTCTAAAGGATGCTTTGGAGAAAGATCAAGGGGAGGCATCATCTGCTGAAGCATCGTCCAAAGGTTTGTACTCTTTCCCTATATTCGTCTTCGTTTTTTAGTGTTCGTTCTGAGTTAGACAGCCCTGTCTTCAGCGGGTGATGCCAGAGAATTGATATGGCTTCGGGGTGATATGGTTCGTCAAGATTCCCGTACCAAGGAACTAATTTGTAAGCTCATAAGGGAAGCAGATAAGTGGAACGGTCGCGCTGATCAGCACAACAAGATGTTGGTCGATGTGCGCAAGCAGAGAGAGTACTTGATATGTCTGAGAAATTCTATGTCCAAAGCTCACACATAATATGAAAGCGCCATGGAATGGACCCTCCAATCTTTGCACGAGGCTAGAGATAAAGTTTGTCGACTGGAAGCGAAGATACTTCGTCAAGCCCAATCATCCCACAGTCCTGATTTCCATGAGTATATACAAAAGTAGGTTCGTCAGAGAGACGATGCTAGGGCGGAAGCGCATGCTCTTAGCAAAGCCTTGTCTGCTTCTCGTTCGGATGTCGCCCGTTTAGTAGACTCAGAGAAGGACCTCGAGGTTAATATAGAAGAAATGAGCACCGAAGTTAACCGTCTTCAACATTTAGACTCTATGAAGCAGGTAGAATTGGATGAGTGTCAATTTGCTCTAAAAAACCTCCAAGTGGACTACAAGAAAATTTCTGACGAATATGATTTTCTTGACGAAGCTCGAGATGCTGTAGTTAATGAATTTGAAATAGCTTCGGCTAATGTTGAAGGTATACATTCGTTTTGTTGTGGATAATTTTGTAATCCTTTTCCTCTGATCATATTTATTTTTTCTTTCAGAGCTCGAGGGACAACTTAGCCTTGCAAATGAAAAGCTTAAAGAAGATCAATCTGAGTTAGTGCAACAATAAGGGAAAACTAAGTACTTTGAAGCGTTGGCCGGGTTCCGGGATGTAGCAGTAAAGGAGGCTACCAAAGAGGTGGGGCGGTTGCAGTCTTCGTTATCACATGCACTTAGGACCATTGTTATAGCGCACAAGGCTCGGGTTCAGCTTGCCGAAGAGGTTAACAAGATTTTGACCAAGATAGAGCGAGACCTTCTGAAAGACCATGGTATCACTAAGAAGTACATTCGTCGGCCCGTGCCCGAACCCCTTTCCTTCGCCTCTGATCCTTCTTCGGGTGGTAGTGTCCCTTCGTCTCAGAAGAAACCTCCCACCGATGGTATTGAACCTTCTGGGGGGAAGTAGGCCTCTGTGTGGGCATAGAAAGTTGATCTTTGTTGATTACTTGGCTTCGGGCCATTTTTTGCGTAATAGTCGTATTTCTTATTTAACTCTGTAGGCTTGTAATCAATCCTTTTTTTTGCAATGGATCAACATTTCCTTTTAATATGTACAACTTGTTTTACCTGCACAATGGTTTTATTTGGAAAATGCATGAAAATATTAATAGTAAGTGTATGAAATCAGGAAGTATTTGGAGGCAATAATGAAGGTATGTACCTCCATTACTGTCTTTGGACCTGTCACCCCGTCGGCCAACCCCGGGCCAGAGGGTTACCAAACGGTGGGGGTTGATGCAGCGTTCTCGGATATGTGGCGCGTTATTGGATTATTTACATGCACCCATTCCGCCTAACCGTTGCCTTATTGATTGGTTGGGTATCTCTTTCTATTGGAATCCTTCCCCACGGTCCTACACTCATAGACGCTGATAGAGGAGTCCTGAGAGATTGTAAAGGTGTTACTTTCCCCAATAACCTGGTTGCAAGGTCAAGATTGCAAAAAGTTTGTTTGATTGATGTGGTGAGGTCTGCTACTCCTCGTCCAGAGATAGAAACATATCGCGCGGTTACGTTGTCTTCTTCTTCTAGTGTTCTTCGCGCAGATGCAAAGCTGCGCTGCTTCATGGATAATATGGATTGAGGTATTTAGCGTTCCAAGGGTGCCTAAGGACTTCTCCTTTTAGGTTACGTAGGTAATAGGATCCGTTCCCTGCTATGTCATGTATCATTAATGGTCCTCCCCATGTTGGCGCTAACTTGCCCCATTTTTTCTCTCGTTGATATTGCGGTATAGTTCTTAGCACATAATGTCCTACAAAATTCCTAAGTTTAACCTTCTTATTGTATTCCCTAGCTAGTCTTCGTTGGTAATTTTCCATTCTTTGTAGCGCTGCCTCTCTCCTTTATTCCAGATCGTCGATCCTTTCTAACATCATGTCTGTTGTGAGGTTCTTCTCCCAAGCCTCAGTTTTCGTGGTGGGCATGATAATCTCTGTTGGGATGACTGTCTCGGCTCCATAGGTGAGGAGAAACGTAGACTCTCCAGTAGCGGACCTTCGGGTAGTTCGGTATGACCATAATGCATTATGAAGCTGTTCGCACCGTCGTCCCTTATGTTCATCCAAAAATTTCTTGAGGATGAGAGTTAAGGTTTTATTTGTAGCTTCGGCTTGTCCGTTTTTCTGGGGATAAATGGGAGTCGATTTGTTCTTCCTGATCTTGAACGTGTCGAAAAGCATATCTATGTTCTTTCCCTGTAGTTGTTTGCCATTGTCAGAAACAATTTCTGCGGGGATACCGAACCTGCAAATTATATTTTGAAAGATGAAGGTGAACACATCTACGTCTCTGATCCTGGATAGAGCTTTGGCTTCCACCCACTTGCTAAAATAATCCGTGGCTACTATCAAGAAATGTCTTTTCCCTGATCCTTCGACCAAGGGTCCGACGATATCTATACCCCATTTTGCAAATGGTCAGGGGTTATCTATCGAGTTTAGCCTTGTTGCCAGAGCATGGATCTTCTCTACAAAACGATGGCATTCTTCACACCTTCTTGACATCCTGGCTGCGTCTCGTATCATCTGAGGCCAGTAATATCCTTGCATTTTGGCTTTATCGGCTAATGATCTCATTCCGCTGTGGTTGCCTGCGCCCCATAATGGATGTCCTTCAAGATACGATGGCCTTCCTCTCTGGATAGGCAACGTAACAGGGGACCGAGGAATGACTTTTTGTAGAGAATTTCGTCCTGAAGGTTATATCTCCATGCCTTCGATCATACCTTCCGAGCTTGCTTCACATCGATGGGGAGCGTTCCTTGTTCAAGGAAGAGATGAACTTCGGTTCTCCAGTATTCTTTGTTGATGAAGTCTTCGTCCTCGTTTGCTCTATATAAGATATCATCTTCGACGAAGTCATCGGCAATATCTTCTCCTACATGATCGCCAGCAATGTCTTCTCCTGCATCGTCTTCACGATGTGTAGCGAAGGATTGTTGTGGGGTGATCGAAGGCTCGTACACTCTTGTTATCTTTATGGCTTCGATGCTTGCATCTTTCAACATAAATGATATGTATGCTAAGGCATCGGCATGCCTGAGGTCTTTTCTACATAGATGCCTGAAATTGATGTTGGGTATTTGTGACGCTAAAGTTTGGACCAGAGCCATATATGCAGAGAGGGTCTCATCGTAAACATTGTACTCCATCTATGCTTTCCGAATGACCAGCTGTGAATCACTTGTTAGGCGTACGTCCTTTATTCCCATTTCTATTATCAAACGAAGAGCATGTACTACAGCTTCATATTCTACTATGTTGTTGGTATGCCCCTTGAACGCCAACCTTAGTGCGTGCACAATCCTATCTCCAGTTGGGGTGGTGATCACAATGCATATGCCCGCTCCTTCTTTGTTCCTTGATCCGTCGACGAAGACCTCCCATCGTCTTTGGCTTGAGGGTTCGAGTATATTGACGGGATCTTTATCCTCCTCTCCTACTTCTGGGATGTCCTTCACTTCTTCGTCATTGTCCAGAGGTAAGTCCGCTAAAAAATCTGCCAAGACTTGTGACTTTTGGGCAGTTTGGATCTCGTGGATGATGTTTGAATTGATCAAGATGAGTGTTCCATTTTGCTATTCTTCCTACCTTCCCAGCGTTTTTGAGAACAACTTACAGCGGCGCCTTGCGTAGGACACGAACATAATGGGTTAAGAAATAGGTTCTTAGATTTTGGGTCGCCCATACTGATTATTGATTTTCTGGGTTGTAGTAGTGAGATTCAAACTCTCGGATTTGTGAAGGATAATTTTTTTAGATTTAATAAAAAATAGATAAATATATACAATAAAATATTAACAATGGTGAGAGGTACTGGGACTAATGATTCGGCCAATCTTCATAAAATAGGGCTCAATGAATTATTCTCGACAATAATCGCTCAAAACATAAGTTATATGGAATATTATTTTGCCAAAGTAGATTCTCAAAAAATTGATTGTAAATGTTAAGCATGGAACATCAAATCACCTAAGCTAAGCATGACCCATCTAATCAAATAACACCCAATTTAATCAAATCATATTTCAATTAATTTTTAATGCAAAAGTCTTAAAAAGAATTAATTAAATTACCCGTGTATGAAGCTCGACCTCCTCCGTCGTCCCAGTGTTGGGGTTTAACTCATCATAGTAAAAATGCTCTCAAAAGATTTTATTAATGCTCAAAAGTTGATTACAAATGATGAAATAAGAAGAAAATCGTTTTAAGACCGTTCTTTGCGACCAACAGAAAGCGTCAGGGAACAACGGTACTTTAGAAGTGCTGTAAGCACAACAACGAAGTCGCGGGAAAGGAACTGAGAATTGTCGCAAATATGCGACACTAGTCAACGACTTTCCTGGACAGTACAATGTTCTTCGTGTTCTTGGCTGAGAAGCAACAGAACTTCTTCGCCTATCGACCTCTTCTTTTGATTCTCTCGGCTCTCCTCAGCCCCCCCCCCCCCCCCCCCCCCCCCCCCCCCCCCCCCCCAGACTCTCGACACCCTCTCTAGTAGACCCAAAGAGCCTATTTATAGTGTTTTAGGACCAAAAATCCCTACATTACTTGCGTATATTCTCCATTTAATCCGATTATTCTCCGCTGCCAATAATAACGATAATTTCCAAAATTAACTCTGTCACACGTTAGAATTGGTTCTGCACACTCCAATTCAGCTCTCCCACGTCTAGTAAGTCGTCGAACGTCCCTTAATCACTTCCATGCATAGCCAAAACACACACAACAGCGTGTACAGGGTGTGTCCAGTCCGTGTAGCTCTGTTTTGAGCTCGAGAATCAAATCGATATTTCCAGCCAATTCTGATCAAATTCGACACCCAAACTATCTTCCTTAGGCTAAATCATAACTTCCTACCAAGTTTGAGCGATTGAATCGTAATCTAACCCATTCACTTTGACGATCACAATTCTGCCAGTTGAAAACTTCATTTCCCGCCAAAACACAAATTCAAATTGTTGAAGAAGGTGCCCCTTATCCAGAGTGCTGGGGTGCGAATAATAATTTGGGTGGAAATAGTAATTTTGGGGTGGAAATGGTAATTTTTCTGGGATCCTCCGGTACATTTCTGGGACGTTTCCGGTGCATTTCTGGGGTGCCTTTCGTAATTTTCTCCGAGGTGTAAAACACTGCTTTTCGAGCTGATTTCGCCAAAAATGTTTATTTTCCAAAGGTGCCTACAAACACATAAAACACCAAAATTAGTACAAACTCGAGTGCCAACGATATATAGTATTGAGATCAAATTAAACACAAAAATGTGTCTATCACATACTAACGCTAGTATGAGTTGTTCAATCTTCGTGTAGTTTCTTTCTGCCGGGTTGAGAGTCTTGCTGACGTAGTAGATTGGTTGTTCGACCTTTGTGTTAGTTTTGACCAACACTGCGCTGAATGCATCTTCGATTGTCGCTATGTAAAGGGCCAACACTTCGTCGGGATCGGGTTTCTGGAGGATCGGGATCATGGCCAGGTATTCCTTAATCTTCTGGGAGGCTTCTTCACATTCAGTGGTCCATGCAAATTTACTCCCTTTTTTGAGGATGTTGAAGAAGTGCTTGCATTTGTCCGACGATCTGGCAATGAGTCTCCCTAGTGCTGCCAGTGATCCGTTGAGTTTTTGGACCTCTTTCAAGTTCTTTGGGGACGGCATTTCCACAATGGCCTGGATTTTAGCAGGATCGACTTCGATGCCCCTCTTCGTCACTAGATATCCAAGAAACTTTCCCGACATGACGCCGAACGTACATTTTTCTGGATTCACTTTCATGTTGTACTTCCTCATGGAATCGAAGATATCTCTCAAGTTTCCGTGGAGGTCTTCACGAAGCTTACTCTTGACAAGCATGTCATCAACATAAACTTCTAAAGTGTTCCCAACCCATGGCTTGAAGATAGCATCAACCATCCTCTGGTATGTTTCCCCTGCGTTCCTTAGCCCGAAGGGCATCCGTGTGTAACAATAGAGGTCGTGCGGGGTGTAGAACGCCGTGTGTTTTTGATCTTCTTCTGCCAGAGCTACCTGATTGTAGCCAGAATGCCCGTCCATAAACGACAGTTCTTCGTATCCTTCAACAGCTTCTACCAATTGGTCGATGTTTGGGAGTGGATAAATATCCTTCAGGCACGCCTTATTGAGGTTGTAAAGTCGATGCATATCCTTACTCCTCCACTCTTCTTTAGTACGATGACCATGTTCGAAATCCAGGTTGGATACTTTACTTCCTTAATGAATCCTGCCTCCAACAGCTTGCGGAGTTCTTTCTCGATCGCCTGGTGATACTTTGGTGCGACTTTTCGTACTTTTGACGAGGTGTCGAACTCACAAAAATAAATTCCTTACTTCTCTTTAAACTAACTAGTAGTATACAGACAAGCAGGTTCGTTCCTAAGGGAGACTTGAGTCTAAGTTGCCAATTCAATTGCTGAATAAGAATAATGCAAATATTAGGATGAAAATGATCAAGGATTCTTTCTCGGTCACAAAACAAAAATCTTATCAATATAGCTATGTTTCTGCAAAGTACCCCTTACTAATAACCCTAGAACATTTGGTACGCTTAAATATCCCGCAATCTCCTAATTTCACCGGACACGGAAACGCTCGACTACCGAATTCTCCTCATCAAGTTTCCTAGAAGTACGCTCTCTAGGTGTGACTTAAACAAGTGCATTAACTTCTGTGAGATAGGCTATTCCTAGTGACAAATACATAAGCTCGACTCATCTACTAGTGTCATTCGATACATACGAAAAATAACAAAATCCCATCGTCAATACCCATATATTACTACTTGTATTAAGACTCTCTAGACAATTACGGGTCGAAGAGGTCTCAACTAGTATTAGAATCATCCATAAACCAATTTAATTTGCAACTTAAACGATTCACAAATAACTCATAAGCATTATTGGCACTGTAGAGAATGAGCAATAACAAATAGATTGCAAGAAAACAAGCACTTTTAAATATCAATTGGAGTTTATGTTCGGACGTCGACCTAATCAAGGATGCTTAGCTACACATAACAATAAAGTTCATAGCAGATAAAGATGAAACCACATAAAATATGAATTCAAAACCAAGTTATCAAACCAAACAGCAGCTGAGGTGGAATGGATATTGTGGATGTGACTTGGCAGGTGATGATGTTATGCGGAGCTAATGGTGGAACAATCTTGCTGCAAGCTGCTGCAGGGATGTATGGCTTGAACTATGAAGTGCTGGTGGATATTGTACTGGAATTCAACTGGCGCTTTGCTCAAGAGGGAAGTGATGGCGATATGGATTGTTGGAGGAAGATAAGACAGCAGCTGGTGGAGGTGAAGTGGAGAGTGCTGCTGGCGACGTTGTTAATGGTCCTGTACTGCTCGAATTCGTTGCCTGTGCGCTGGAGATGGTGGTCTGATGGTGTGTGCAGAACTGGTGGGGATGCAAAGGTGGTACTGGTGATATGCAGGTGAGGTAGTTATGCAGGTGATATGCAAGTGAGTGGATGCTGGTGCTGATGGCTATATGCAGATGGATGGAGATGCAGGTGATGATGGAAGAAGGATGGATGGCGATGTATGCAGATGGAGGTGATGGTACTACTTCTCTAAGGATTTGGAGAGGAGCAGAGAGCTACTCTCTGTTGGTTGCGAGCAGTCGTGAGGGGTATGATATATCTGTTTTGTAACCCTAGTTCTTGCTTTATAGCTTCTTTGTCCCCTTGCTGCGGACTTGCGTCCCACGCAAAGCAAATTTCCTGATTCTCCGCAGCTTCTAAATCAAGTCCTAGTCGCTGCCTAACAAACCCATGTACTCAGCCAGTGAACCATGGCTAACGACTGCTCTTTTCCTGGCCACTTTCTCGCTGATATGTTGAGTCCAAATACAATCCAAACTTTGATTTCTTCTTGGCTTAACTTATAACACTTTGAAACCCTGTACTCACTCTCGTCAAAGACCCACGAGAGCCATTAGTTCCAACAGAAGAACACCACTTGTTTTGCTAACTTCACGGCTTGAAAACTGAAGCAAACTGATACCCATTTGCCGTGTTGCTCTCAACTTCTAAAACTCTTCTTAACCCTTGGAAAGAACCCATCAGGGCCATGGCTACATCAACACAAGACCAAGGCAGAACTGCAGAGAGACGATCGCAAAACTGATCGGTGAGGCTATTCTGCAAACACCTTGTATGCGACTTGTAAACTGGTGAAGGTTATGTACTTTCTGTTTCCTGGATATTGCACAACTCCTTCCCTGCAATTCGAAATGGACCATCACACATTCATAATCTCAGAACTGAAATTCAATCATCCATGGCAGCAACATCAATTTCGTCCCTGTATACTAGATACAACACAAATTCACTGCTCTCTTTTCTTTACTGCCAACTTCCAATTCGCTTAAACCCATCTTCCATTGTAATTTGCTCTTGTCAAATACCTCTGAATCTCTTCCATTGATCAACTTAATCAACGACTGCAAGCTCATCATTGAACCCTGCATTTCCGGCACAAAATAGACCCAAAAACTCTAGTAAACTCGTACCACCTGATCCTTCCTTGCTTGTCTTACACTCAAAATCTGTTTCTAGCCTTGAAATCTCTTTGAACTCAATTTATGACCCACTGGAACATTCGTTTGCCGTCGTTGGGAACTTGCAGCAACAAGCTGGTCTTGAAGACTTGAACTGTGAAGGGCTGGTGAAGTAGTCGACCTAGCTGGCAGGTTAAATAAGAAGGGAGGTGTCCCTGAGTAATTGTTGTCTGCTGCCTCAGTAATTTCTGCTTTTGGCGCTTTTGAGACTTGCAATGCTTTGAACTACAAGTCCATAAACTCTTAAGCTCGCCAAATGTTAAATTGAGCTCCAAATTCGGTTGTTTCTTCTCACATGACTCTAAAACACTTATAAAATGTAAAAGAAGTGTAATATACAAAAATACACGAAAAACAGCTAAGAAAAGCATAAAAAATTGATATTCAAAAGATGTATTTTAGATGCTTATCAAATTCTTCCACAGTTCATCTTTGCTAATCCTCGAGCAAACAAAACAAAACTAAAATACAACAACTCCGTGTCGTCGAGGCTACGATTACTTTTAGCATAAATAACAAGCCTTTAAACCTCTAGATATCCCTAGCGGACGAGTTATAGTCTCGTGAAGGTTTACAAGAGATGTACCTACAAAACCTTTTACTCCAAATTCCAACTACCTGTGAAGAATCTATGAACGAATCCAAAATGATTACAGGAGGAAGTACCTAGATGCAAATCCATTTCATATATACGTAAACAAAGCTCTACTCAGAAAGTCGAACAGACCACAATACTTGGAATCTAACTAACCACAATCACACATGAATAGATTAAGAAGATGGATATAGAGATAGATGGTTGCGATGTTGACTAAAGTGAACGGTGTTTCCCATATCTGTCTGAAGGTCACTGCCAAGACAAACCTAAAAATCTTATTGGATTGAGATACTGGTCTGAATTCTAATATCAACACAACTGACATATATATGGGAACCGGTGGTCGATAATCCTAATTGTAGACAAATCGGCTGGCAAATACAAGGGAACCAGCGGTCGATTTATTAATTGAACAATAATAATAATAACTTTTTTTTTTAGCAAATTGACAACATGATTAAATCTTTTTGATCCAAGCGCATGCTTCTTGTCAGCAGATTACATGGTAATTCCCGTGGATCCTGCATTCCACGCTTGTTTAGGCGACGGAGACAGGGAGAACACACATATATTGATATCCAACTCAATCACTCTATTTCACCCTAGCAGTAATAACAATTCGATGTTGGTGACCCACCAAATCACTTAGAGAAACAAGAAAATATTGCAAAAATAAAAACATAAGGTGATATGGTGATATTCCGAGATATGGTAACAACTATCATGTTATAACACTTGAGCTCTGTCCTTTTAGTTAGTGGGTTCCTCAACTCCTGCAACCAAGATGGTTCCATCCATTAAAATTGGTAGTGTCATCCTAAAGGCACAAGTTTCTAGATTTCGAAGTTTATAATTATTATTATTTTTTTTAACTAGAGGCATCAAAATCTACAAATTATATACAAATTACATACTATAAAATAGAGACTCTAACTCGTAGCTACTTCTGAACAATAGAGGATAAACACTAAACTAGCTATTTAGTTGTCATCTAATCCCGACTCAGCTAAAATATACCTCATTGTGAAGAAAAAATGTCATCTACTTAGAAAGGCTAGTGTTCATTCTAAATGTTCAAAAATCTCTAAAAGTTAAAGTTTTGTATACGTCAATTTTTATCTTTATGGAACCCTACCCCCACACTTAAATCAAATATTGTCCTCAATGTTTCAAACCATTGCAAAAAGAATAAGAGGAATACTTGTAAAAGACAAGGAAGTAAGAATTGGAATTGTTCACCTGATTGACGCATACGAGTAACATTCAAAATAGACTCCCCATATATCAACAATCTGAAAATTTGAGGATCCACCCACAAAACAATCTGCATATATTGCAAAAGCTTCACAAGAATGTTAGCTAATGGTGGGGAAAATGAAACTATCATCCACGAGAGTCACCCCCACACTTAGTTCTTTCTACACTCGGAAGTATATACAAAACATAAGTGGAAGGAACTTCAATCGGCTTCTCTTTACAAACCTGCATGGTGTTAGACTCAAACACATATGGTGGATACTTAGAACCAAGAAATTCAGATAAAAATTTTGAAGCACATAATTCCAGCCCCAAATGAGGTATCTTCCTAAAAGATGGATTAATAACTCTTTGGGAAACTACTACTAATTTGGGAGGATCATCATTAGATAGAGATTCACATAAAGGGTTACACAAACCTTGCAAAACCTCATGTATTACCGGATCCTCGGTACTACTGGACACTTCCATTCTCACATCACAAGTATCATTATTCTCACTCGAACTCTTGTCAAGACATTCATTGGTTTCTTCTACAACCAAGTCCTCCTCATCGGAAAAGAAATCAGAATCTTCCATAAGCAAATTATCGTAATCCTTACGTTCTTCACAAGTTGACTTCTCATTCAAAGTATCCACTATCTCCGAATTTGGGGCATGATGCACAAAAAAGTCATAATCATCATCGCTCTCATACACAACATAAGTCTTACCATCAATAATGGTAGTGTTTCTAGACTCAACTTCTTCCTTTTGATTAGGAGAATGATCATTATGATCATGAGTTGAGCTAGTAGCACCGTCATTATCAATATTTTCCAAAGGTTCATCATCCTCGGAATCTTCTTCTTGGGGCTCTTCTCCATTATCAACATGGCGGTTAACCTCCATATGTATGGCCCTAGAAATTGCTTGAAGAGTATCTTCCGTTGCTCCCTCTTCTTCCAACTGCACATATTGTTTAAAGAGTTTCTTTATGTTCACACGTTTTCCGCTACTATTCACAATATGTTCTCTAGACCACGTCTCTTCCCGTTGAATGGGTGAAAGATCATAAGTACGATCCGGAACATGTCTAAATACACTATCATATGTTTCACTTGGTACGAAACTAGACACGTTGGGAGTTGAGTTAATCTGGTTCCATGTACGTCGCAAATTATTCTGCATGAAACTAGATTGGAACGTATGAGAAGTATAACTATCCCCCCATCCTTGTGATTGTCCACTTACATAACCACCGTAAGGTTGCTGCGATGTATGAGAAAAATCACAAGGACTTGTAGAATAGTCATCATAACCAAAAGATTAGTTTTGATTGTATCCCACATATGGTTGGAAGCTATTGTAAGAGTGAGATTGAAAATCAGAATTATTACCATGATATGTGTTTTCTTGTGAATCATATATATTATTCCCAAAATGATACATCTTGGAAAATTGTGCACACAACTCGTTAAGAAACTTACCAATTGTTCCCAAATGTGCACACGCAGAAATATTGAATGGTTTGTACCTGAAAAATATATTCTAAAAAGATAAATTAGTAAAAGATAAGAATAAAAACTAAATGCAAAATCAGAAAAGTAAATAACAACTCAAAATACCGATTGCTCCCCGACAGCGGCGCCAATTTTGACGAGGTGTCGAACTCGCAAAAATAAATTCCTTACTTCTCTTTAAACTAACAAGTAGTATATGGACAAGCAGGTTCGTTCCTAAGGAAAAGTTGAGTCTAAGTTGCCAATTCAATTTCTGAATAAGAATAATGCAAATATGAGGATGATGATGATCAAGGATTCTTTCTCGGTCACAAAACAAGAATCTTATCAATAAAGCTGTGATTCTGCAAAGTACCTATTACTAATAACCCTAGAATATCTGGTACGCTTAAATATCCCGCAATTTCCTAATTTCACGGGACACGGAAACGCTCGACTACTAGATTCTACCCATCAAGTTTCCTAGAAGTATGCTCTCTAGGTGTGACTTAAACAAGTGCATTAACTTCTGTGAGATAGGCTATTCCTAGTGAGAAATACATAAGCTCGACTCATCTACTAGTGTCATTCAATACATACGAATACTTAACAAAATCCCATCATCAATACCCATATATTACTACTTGTATTAAGACTCTCTAGACAATTACGGGTCGAAGAGGTTTCAACTAGCATTAGAATCATCCATAAACCAATTTAATTTGCAACTTAAACGATTCACAAATAACTCACAAGCATTATTGGCACTGCAGAGAATGAGCAATAACAAATAGATTGCAAGAAAACAAGCACTTTTAAATATCAATTGGAGTTCATGTTCGGAGGTCGTATCGTCCCTAATCAAGGATGCTAAGCTACACATAGCAATAGTTCACAGCAGATAAAGATGAAACCACAGAAAATATGAATTCAAAACCAAGTTATCAAACCAAACAGCAGCTGAGGTGGAATGGATATTGTGGATGTGACTTGGCAGGTGATGATATTATGCAGAGCTGATGGTGGAAAAATCTTGCTGCAAGCTGCTGCAGGGATGTATGGCTTGAACTATGAAGTGCTGGTGGATATTGTACTGGACTTCAACTGGCGCTTTGCTCAAGAGTGAAGTGATGGCGATATGGACTGTTGGAGGAAGATAAGACAACAGCTGGTGGAGGTGAAGTGGAGAGTGCTGCTGGCGACGTTTTTAATGGTCCTGTACTGCTCGAATTCGTTGCCTGTGCGCTGGAGATGGTGGTCTGATGGTGTGTGCAGAACTGGTGGAGATGCAAAGGTGGTACTGGTGATATGCAGGTGAGGTAGTTATGCAGGAGATATGCAAGTGAGTGGATGCTGGTGCTGATGGCTATATGCAGATGGATGGAGATGCAGGTGATGATGGAAGAAGGATGGATGGCGATGTATGCAGTTGGAGGTGATGGTACTGCTTCTCTAAGGATTTGGCGAGGAGCAGAGAGCTCCTCTCTGTTGGTTGCGAGCAGTCGTGAGGGGTATGATATATCTGTTTTGTAACCCTAGTTCTTGTTTTATAGCTTCCTTGTCCCCTTGCTGCGGACTTGCATCCCACGCAAAGAAAATTTCCTGATTCTCCGCAGCTTCTAAATCAAGTCCTAGTCGCTGCCTAACAAACCCGTGTACTCGGCCAATGAACCATGGCTAACGACTGCTCTTTTCCTGACCACTTTCTCGCTGCTATGTTGAGTCCAAATACAATCCAATCTCTGATTTCTTCTTGGATTAACATATAACTCTTTGAAACCCTGTACTCACTCTCGTCAAAGACCCACGAGAGCCATTAGTTCCAATAGAAGAACACCACTTGTTTTGCTAACTTCACGGCTTGAAAACTGAAGCAAACTGATACCCATTCTGCCGTGTTGCTCTCAACTTCTAAAACTCTTCTTAACCCTTGGAAAGACCCCATCAGGGCTATGGATACAGCAACACAAGACCAAGGCAGAACTGCAGAGAGACGATGGCAAAACTGATCGCTGAGGCTATTCTGCAAACACCTTGTATGCGACTTGTAAACTGGTGAAGGTTATGTACTTTCTGTTTCCTGGAAATTGCACAACTCCTTCCCTGCAATTCGAAATGGAACATCACACATTCAATCACATACATTCATAATCTCAGAACTGAACTTCAATCATCCATGGCAGCAACATCAATTTCGTCCCTGTATATTAGATACAACACAAATTCTCGAACTGCTCTCTTTTCTTTACTGCCAACTTCCAATTCGCTTAAACCCATCTTCCATTGTAATTCGCTCTTGTCAAATACCTCTGAATCTCCTCCATTGATCAACTTAATCAACGACTGCAAGCTCATCATTGAACCCTGCATTTCCGGTACAAAATAGATCCAAAAACTCTAGTAAACTCGTACCACCTGATCCTTCCTTGCTTGTCTTACACTCAAAATCCGTTTCTAGCCTTGAAATCTCTTTGAACTCAATTTATGACCCACTGGAACATTCGTTTGCCGTCGTTGGGAACTTGCAGCAACAAGCTGGTCTTGAAGACTTGAACTGTGAAGGGCTGGTGAAGTAGTCGACCTAGCTGGCAGGTTAAATAAGAAGGGAGGTTTCCCTGAGTAATTGTTGTCTGCTGCCTCAGTAATTTCTGCTTTTGGCGATGCTTGCAACTAAAAGTCCATGAACTCTTAACCTCGCCAAATGTTAAATTGAGTTCCAAAATCCGTTGTTTCTTCTCACATGACTCCAAAACACCTATAAAATACAAAAGAAGTGTAATATACAAAAATACAAGAAAAATAGCTAAAAAAAGCATAAGAAATCGATATTCAAAAAATGTTTTTTAGGCGCTTATCAACTTTCTGTCTAAAAGGGGGCGTACCTGGCTTTATACGAAGCTCGTGTTGGATTATCTTCGGATCGATTCCGGGCATATCTCCTAGTCCCCATGCAAATATGTCCGCATATTCCTTGAGTAGCTTGATTAGGGATGCTTCTCGCTCCTTATCCATTAGGGTGCCTATCTTGATTATCTTCGGGTTTTCTTCGGTCCCGATGTTGATCTCTTTCGTGGGTTCTACAGGTGTGAATGTAGGGTTCGGTTCCCCAAGGAGAGGGACGCTCTTTAATTGCTATTTGTTAGGCTCTTCAGCCACCGCTGCCCCTGAGGCGCTTGCTTCGGTATTGACGATGGTGTTGTCCCTCATTAGGCTTTTTCTAGAGATATTTTCGAGATACAGATCGATCGCCTTATCCTTGGCAGCTGCCTTGTTCTTGCTTCTTCGTGCCCTGCGTTTCTCTTCCTGCTCGTTGTTAAGCTGGTTTTGCAAGGCCTGGAATTCTCGGGCTGTGACTTGATCACCTTTGATCTCCATTACCCCTTCAGGTGTCGGGAATCTAAGGTATTGGTGATACGTGGCCGCTATTCCCTTGATATTGTGTACCCACCTTCGTCCGATGATGGCATTGTAAGGGGATGGAGCGTCCACCACACTAAATCTGGTGCTTACCTTCATAGGTCCTGCTTTGACTTCTAAGACGATGTCTCCTAAAGGCTTCGTAGGTGCGCCGTTGAACCCGTAGATGGTATAATAAGAAGACATCAGTTGCTCATCATTCAATTCCATTCGTTTGAAGGTATCATAAAAAAGGACATTGACTGAGCTTCCTCCGTCAATCAAGGTCTTCTTGACGTTGCATCCTTCTACTGGTAAAGTGAGAACTAAGGGATCGTTGTGGTCCTCCATATCTTCTTCGACATCTTCGGCGTCGAATGTCATCGGTGCATTCATCCATTCTTCATGCTCGTCAACTTCAATTCCGTCAATCTTGTATAGCTCACAGTAGTCCTCAAATTGTTTTCTCAATCTTTTCCCTATCTGGGAAGTCAGTGAGGGTCCGTTAGGCTCGGAGCATGAAATGGTGTTGAGTGTTCGATTACCCTCAGGTAATTGAACTTGGTTGTTTCGTTTTGTCCCGTCATCGGTTTCTGCTTTCTGGACATATTGCTTGAGATCCCCAGCGTCAATCAACTTTTGGATCATTACAGTAAAACCTCTATATACTGATACTCCATATATTAATAACCTCTATATATTAATAAAAAACTATGGTCCCAACTTGGGCAGTTATAAATGGTAATAACCTCCACGTTTTAATATTACTTTGTTTTTTTGGTCCCTTCTTAAGGAATTTACCTCTATATATTAATAATCGATATTATATTAGAGAAATATAGGTCTTGTTACATTGAAATTTATGATGAAATAAGTTACTTATTTATAGTAGTTTGAGAAAAGAGGTAATATTTTGGGCTGTTACCGCATTTTTGAGTTATTATAGATTGATGAGTTATCTTCTAATATGCCCTATGTTACTTGACATTGTAGAAAACATCAAAAAATTCATAATAACCTTACAAGTTCCAAGATACATACATATACTTGTGTGTTGGAACTATAAACATGTATGTACATCTATTACTATTATAAAGAAAACTCCCCTTAGGCATTGTTCATGAACAGTGCTTGAAGCTGCAATTTTTGAAAACCCGAGTTTACCCTTAGTTTCATAGCTTTGTTAAAAATGCTATCTAAATTAAGTGAGGGTAATATGGTCAAAATAAAAAATCAAATCAAGAGAAAAATGAGAGAGTAGGTCATGTGTGCGATGGCCCCATGAAAGGGCAGTAGGAAAGCACGTGAGAGGCTTGGAATTTTTTATATCACGATGTTGCCCTTACACCTTGTTTGGTTGGAAGAATTGGATTCCTAGGAATTTAATTATGGGGTAATCCAATTCTTGGAATTGAATTCCATGGAATTGGATTCAATTCCAAAAAATTAGCGTTTGGTTGAGGCAATCCAATTTCTTTTGTTTTTACCTTGGAATCCAATTCCATTGCAATACTATACCAATGCGATGGAAATCAATTACATAGAGATGGTTTGGACCGTTTGGTTCAAGGAATTGGTCACATTCCCCCGGAATTGGATTACGAGGAATCCAATTCCTTGAACCAAACACGTTGTTAGTGTTATAACTCTACTAAAAAACTATCTAAATTAAATGAGGCTAAAAATATAAAAGTAAACAAAACAAATTAGCAGACAGTAAGAGAAAGAGGTAGAGCAGGTTAGTGTAACAGGTCCCATGAGAGAGTAAAAGGAAAGGACGTGCGAAGTTCGTGCCGGTATTCTAGTTACCTAATAGTATTTACTTACATTGAACTACAAATATTATATTTTCTAGGTATACCTCCCTATATTAATAACCTCCATATATTAATAAATTTATGAATCCCCAAGTGTATTAATATACGGAGGTTTTACTGTATTTTGAGATTCTTGCATTTTTCATTCTGGTGACCGTTGAAGCAGTGATACTCGTAGTAGTCTCTCGATTTCTCAGATCGAGGTGGTTGCTTTCCTTTGGACCATGGCCACTCGAGGTTGGCCCGATCTTTGATTTCTCGTAAGATACGAACGTAGCTAGTATTGAGTTTTGTGTAGACTTGATCTTCAAATTTCTTCTCATCACGATGACGATCATCTCATCGTCCTCTCTTGTCTTTGTTGGACTGATATGTTGAATTTTTTCTTTTGGACCCGCTGGTTTGTTCCACGGAATTGGTACGATGTGCTTTCTGCATCTGTGCCGTTGGGTTATCGCGTTGTATTTCTTCTAGCCGGGCGTGCTTCTCGATGATGATTCGAAGGTCTCCTTCGGTCGTTGGAACGATTCCGTGAATCTCAACGAACAACGGGCTCATCCGGTCCAATCCCCATTTTTAGTAGTTTATACTAACCACCGGGTCAATGTTTCCAATTGCCTGGCAGATCTTATGCCATCTGTCGGTGTATTCCCTGGTCGTATCCTTGTATGTAATAGCTAGCGAAAAGAGCTTGTCCATTCCGGCGTTGACAGTCTTGTTGTACATGTACGTCGTCAGGAATTTTTCCGTGAGCTGGTTATAAGAATCAATGGAGTTCTGCGGTAGATTGTCGAACCAAGACATGAACGATCCCTTGAGGCTCGAAGGAAAATATTTGAAAAGAACCACGTCGTCTTGATCCCATCGGGCTAAGACTCGGTTATAGTATCGGAGATGGGCCACTGGGTCGCTAGATCCGTCATAACATTCGAACGCTGGTAAAGGAAAATTTTGAGGGATAGGTTCTATGGATAAGTGGGCCACCATCGGTGTCGTAGCAGCTTCTTTTATCACTTGTTCTAGTCTTCCTCCTCCCTGTCTTTCATATAGCTTCTTGATCTCGGCCATCATTTCAGCACGAAGATTCTCCAGGGCGAGATGGTGATCTCCCGCTAGAGTGGATCGTCCGGGTCTTCGATCTTCATTTTCGAAGTAGTCTGAGGTGTCGGGGACGTAGTCCGGATCGGATAATCTGTTTCCTCTGGCTTCTCTTCGGTCTAATGGCTCGGGATCATGGATGTTGGCTACTACCATCCTTCTATCTCGGTTGGGTGGTTGCGCCTTGGAATTGGCTTTGTCATGCTGATTTTCCAGTTCCGCGCTATGGGCGATCCGATCCTTGAGCTCCTGGTTTTCTCTTGCCAGTAATTCCACGGCGTCCGCATACACCTTGTGGATTCGTTTCAGTTCCTCTAGCTCTGCTATCAATTGGATGGAATGGTTTGATCCTTGATTTGGTGTCCCTCCTTGTGCTTGTCCCCCCTACTGCTACAGTGCGATCTTCATCAACAGTCTGTATCAGGGAAACTAGGGGATCGGTAAGCAAAACATGGGGCACTGTGGGCTGTTGCACCGTTTGTTTTGTGATCAGAAGTGGTTGATTTCTTTCATCAGTGATCGGCATTCCATAGAGAGGCTGATGTATCGTTGATTCTGCCACTCCTTCTGCCTGATTTGCTACACCTGCTTTGGAAGGTCCAGTTTTTGTTGCTGCTACTTTGAGGGAGGCTGCTGCTACTGCTGCGACATCCATGGGAGCGTTGCTTCATCGTGTCGTTTGCTGAGTACTGTGAGTTTTTCACCCTTTTGCTTGCTACGTGTCACAACTGGCGTAGTCCGGTGCGCCTCTTTTGACGATGCCTTGGTTTTTCCTGCATCTTTCGCTTTGTCCATGTTCTCTGCTTTTCTCCTACAAAAATAAGACGTTGGCAAGTGACAAATATCCACATAGGTTATGTTAGCAACGAGATCTTATTTTTTGTTAGTCTCGAGTCAAAGTTGTGACGAAAGACATAAATACGAAGACGGGTACGCATATTGGTTAAAATCTAAACCCGAAGAAAAGATAAGCCCTGGCTAAAGCACGAAATCAAAGGAGAATGTAGGTTTTAGCTAAGGCTCAAAAATCGAAAAAGACATGGTCAAAGCATAAGTCTTAAGTTTTTGCAGGATAACGCAGATCCAAAGGATAGATCGAGAAATCAGAGATAAACCGATAAAACAAGTGTAAATCCAAAGGTTTTTCTCTTTACGTAAAGGAATAGATCTGAAATTTTTCGCTTACCAAGATATAGATCTGAAGGTTCAAATATACCATGACACAGATCCGACAGTTTTTTGTAAGTTTCATAGTAAAACAGCTTTTCAATGACTTGTCGCCCAAAGATCGTACCGATAGACAATGTTGAGCAGTCAATAAAATTCACAGGAAAGATAAATCTTTTACCGGGACATAGTCCCTGTTTCTATCGCCAGATTGTGAACACAGAAGTAACGATGGTACTTTCGTTTCCACAAACAACATCCGCAATAAGACCTAAGCTTAGTAAATGATAGAATATAGATAAAATTGTGTTAAGGGAGACTCTGAGCCTTTGGATCGTCCTTGTCTTTCATCTCAATAGAGTATACGATAAGCATAAATCACACAAGACAATTAAATACGAAGAGTATAATGCGGAAAGTAAGTGAGACAAAGAGTTACGTGGTTCAGCACTAAGGCCTACATCCACGGGGGTTGGTGTTTCACTATGTAAAA
Source organism: Papaver somniferum (assembly GCF_003573695.1). Lineage (NCBI taxonomy): Eukaryota > Viridiplantae > Streptophyta > Magnoliopsida > Ranunculales > Papaveraceae > Papaver > Papaver somniferum. The sequence goes on along the minus strand of NC_039362.1, from coordinate 160,945,399 downwards.
GGTTACAAAGTTAGTCGAATGACTTTGGGATGAGAAACAAATCTAGGAGGGGAATAATATTCATACTTAATCTTACAATTTCTCTCTCTTGCACTCTCCTAAACTCTCTCTCTCTAAAAATGTCCGACCTCTCTCTCTTTATGGAACTGGGTATTTATAGATCTCTTGTGTGGGGCTTCTCGGATGACAGCTGTATGCTTATCATCTTAATTTATGTGCCGATACCGCTGACATCTTCGTTCTGTACCGATGACCCTAACAATAATATGTTGTATCACTGGGTCGCCGCTTAATCCACCACATGAAGCTCAACACGTGCCCTCTGCATGTCGCATTTAAGACGGTTGGTTGGGCAGTCTGCACGCGTCAGACAGCTGTTTGATGCCCCCGTCACATCCGTGTCGGTCAGATTAATCTCCACCCTTTATTTAGGATCTATCTTGGGATAGATTAAAGTTGGTTTTTGGGTCTTCTAAGGTACTCCGCAGTAGCTCATTCCTTAGGTAGTCTTTTTTTTACCATCATCGGATCAGTAAGATAGTAGACACGTGGTTGATTACAGATTATGTGTATACAAGATCTTCTCAAACTCAACGACACCATAATCTCCGATTCATTCATCTGTTACCATCTTCTTCCATGTTCTAAGAATCGATCTCCTTAATTTCAACACAAATCTATTTCAATCTCTCGCCCATTATGTAATTCGAGCAACAAATACCCCCAATTGCTTCTTCTATTTCGAATCAATCAAATCCTACATCTCAATTGAAACCCTAATTTCACAACACTTCTTCCATTTTGAATCAATCAAATCCTACATGTCAATTTAAACCCTAATTTCACAGCACTAAATCCATCTTCTACAGCTAAATCTTCACTACCACCAACTTCAGAAGCAAACCCATTTCTGTCTCCAATTCTGCTCAAAAGAAACATCCATAAAAACCCATTTCATCAACTCTAAAAACTTCATTATCTCAGTCGTTCCACATCATAATCAATGGCAGTCAGAACTTGTCTTCTTCCTTGTCTTTGATATTAAACCAAACTGAAAACTCAATCAATATCTTCGTGTGCTTCTCAGCTTCTAAAATACTCTCTTGCCTGAGGAGACGATTCATTGAGATTGTAGGTTTGTCGGCATGAGAAACTGTTGCAGAGTAAGAAATAGAGGAACTGGTCGGGGAGATACATAAAAGAAGGGTGTTTTATGTTCAAAATAGAGGGTAAATAAGTAAATACATATATAATATTTATAAATACATATATAATATTTATAAATATATACTGATAATGAAATTAAAATCATTAATACTTTGACTTAACTAGGTCAATGGAAGTCAACGTTGGTCTTTAGACCAAACGCAAAGGCTAGACAAATGTTAGACGAAACCCAAGTTTAGGTCAAAAAGTAAGTACCAAGTAACCCAAAAAATAATTTAAAACTAGACTAAATTTAAAACTGTAAGTATAAGTATTATACTATCAAATAAGGACAGGGTATTTTTTTATCCAAGGAGGAGAAAAAAATAATTTAAGTTTACCAAAAGTTTGTATTTAAAAATTCAACTATTAAATGTTAAGTTTGATTTAAATTAACTTTTCTTTTGAGAAAATAAAATTAGGGTTACTGAAGAAAAGTTCTTAGAGCATTGGGATTAAAAAAATATTAACTTGCAATGGTAAGAATTGTTGAATTGTTTAGTCCAGTTTTAAATTATTGTAAGAAATAAGTATGAAAGCATGAAAACAGACAAGAATAAGAATAAGTATTTGAGATATGAGAAAAGCTTAGAAATTTAAGAGCTCTGGAAACTAATGGAAAAGACTGCAAAATTCTCGATAATTAAAAGAAAAGCGACAAGACGTGACCGCCATAGCCAGTACACCATCTTTATAACATGGTATGCATAAGCCAAACTGGTAAGATATGATCGGATATGTTTTATCCAAGGAGGAGTAGAAAAAAATTTAAGTTTACAAAAAGTTTGTATTTAAAAATTAATTTTTAAATATTAAGTTTGTAATTAAATTAACTTTTCTTTTGAGAGAAGAAACTTCGGGCTACAGAAGAAAAGTTGTTAGAACAGTGAGGTTAAAAAAATATTAACTTGCAATTATCTATTTTTTAACCTCAAACTTAAGTTAACTTTTTTTACCAACCTGTGGTTTCAGTTGGACCAAGGAAAGTGATAATACATGACCGGCAAACCTTGATAACGTGGTATGCCTACGCCAAACTGACATTGTACACCAACTTTACCTAAATTCATTCAGAAATACACAAAGATTCCATTTGAAAGATATGAGTTTGATACTTCATTAGACAGTCGAAGAGCTCTTAAATTTTGGGTGGTGGAAGAAGAGAATAATCTTCTGGGTGACTTCATATTCATTGGAATTATACCGAGATGCACATTGCGGCCCTCCTTATTGGATGTTTTTTCTATCATAAACCTACTTTGGTATTTTAAAACCACTTCAGTATATTGTTTCCTAGTAAAACTATATTTTGTATCAAAAGCGCAAATTAAAAAAAAAAAACTCTTTCCTCTCTCTTTATTGTTTATTATTCTCAGATGATAATAATCAAATGGAGTTCATCTTCTTCATCCTATTTTTTTCCGAATTCACCTTTGAGATTTCTATAATTTAAATTTGCACCGTATATTATACAAGAACGAAGAAAAATTAAAAGATTTAAAGATGAAGGAGAAGATGGAGATGCAGAGCCCATAACCGTTATCTTCCCATCTCTTGCTCTTACCATTCCTATGCAAATTCCAAAAAACTTCCATTTTTTAGGCTTGTTAATTCCAACTTTACGTAAATGAGTCCAATTTCTATCAGATACTTTTATCAACAAGTCTAACCATTAATTTGATTGTTAATCCCTTGTCTATTTTGTTCTCAAACTAATTTTATAGGGTTCTGTTAATAGGATAGTAATAGTGAGATTGGATTATACTTGCCGGTAGCAAAACAAGAGGGAGAGAGAGTTGACCTCGTTTTATGGAGCAATAAAACTCCATCAAGAAATCTTCTTCTTGTTAATTTGCAATAATTTGAGATCAATATGCCCAAATTTGGTTAGTAATTTGGATTAAAAACTTGAATCTTTTGGATTAACGAAACTGGTGAGATAGGGAGAGAGAATGTGTTTAAAAATAAAACTAGAGAAAAATGTGTTGTTTTGGTGTCCAGAGAGAGACAAAACTAATGATAAAATTGGATAATCAAAACCACTTGAGCAAAATATTGACCAGTAATAAGGGTCAGAATGTGCACCCCGGTTTATGGGGGAGCACAAATTTGGACTCATACAAGTTGGTAGTCATATTTAGACTTTATCTTTTAGTTTTTGCCGGATAAAGAAGGGTGAACAGCTAAGAGGACCGCATCCTTCTACAAGTTCATTTAAATACCTTGAAGGTAATTAGCAATTTACTTGCATTACTGGAAAAGTCCAAACATCATAAGAGTGAGTCTACAATAGAGAAGAAACAACTGAAACCACAGGTCGGTAACTGTAAAAGGTGATTCACTTAAAAATTAAAAATACAAAAATTGATCAAAGTGATTGTTTGTGCTGAAAAGACGAGGGTATCCAAATATACCCAATCTAAAACTTTTCCACCTATAAGTCCTTTCTCCTAAAGTGATTGTTTATGGACTGAGTCGAGACAATACAACTAATCGGTTCATGGTTCGTGTGATCGTCTATGGATACGAGATCGAGACAATACAACAACAAAGTATGATTACTTGATAATAGGTTCAGACTTAACCAAACACAATAGGATCGCTATCAAGTAAATAGGAATTAACGTTTGTGTATTTTACTTCTAATTATAATAAAAACAATTATAATTACGGAAATAGAAAGTAAAAGACACAACAAGATTTTGTTAACGAGGAAATCGCAAATGCAGAAAAACCCGGGACCTTGTCCAGAGTTGAATACTCTCAGGATTAATCCGCTATACATAATATAAACCAACTTCGTATAGTTGAGACCAAGCAACTAAGCCTATAATTCACCTAGTTCCGTCTGTATTCCTGCGCCTCCAACTTGCAATAAGTCACGCACTTGGAACAATTCCTTTGGTTCGTATTCCAAACAGTAAAGGAACAACAAATCTGTTAGGTAAAAACTCTTTTCAAACAACGTGATATGAGTTTGACAAAAGGCTCTTACGTTTATCCCAATAAACTCCTTTGTCGGGTTCTTAGATCAATCTATTCAACAACTACCAAAGTAATTGTTTAGACTATGCAATCAATATTCTAAATCACAAAGAAATATATTTATGCCGATCTACATAACTAATAAATCCAATCTATCAAAATATAAAATTATAGTTGGATACCCAGCCGATCAAGTTTTGTGCACACCAAAGATTATGAACTCAAATAACAAATCTTCTTTGTCTTAAAATCTTCTTAGATCTTCAATAAACACCTGCACACAATCAACTTGAATCTCTTGTAATCAATCACACATAGAATGGAGTCTGTTAATGATGGAATATCACAAGACGTCTTTAGATCTACAAACAGTCTAAAGATCCCCGTCGAAACTTCGATCTAGTTTGAGTGAATCTTATATCATAAGAGAAGATTCTCAAGCATAAACAAAGTAAGTGCAATCAAAGTTCAACAACCGTTAACCAATCAAATCAATCGAAAACTAATAATAAACTGCAATTATCTAGTTTTCCACCAACGGTACTCGTAGAGCTTCCCAATCCCAAAGAAGTCTTTAAAACGAGCGGTCGTAAGAGATTTCACATAATTAGGTTACTTTCCTCTCCGATTAGACGACTCCACCAGTAACAACACAACAATGTAGTTTTCCTGGTTCTGAGGATTAGTTTGCTTGAAATGAAAACTTCAATATTTATAGACCAAGGAAGTTTGGGCACAAAGGAATTTCCAAAACCGAATATTCTTAAAGATATGCAATAAAGCCCAAATCGATTTTCATAATTCCTGGAAATGCTTTGTCCAAATATTGACCGAAATCTCAGTATAAAATCTCCAAGTAGTAAATGCACATTACCAATTTTAACTTTCTAAATATATGCATTTAATTGTTGGAAATTGAAAGCATATAAAACTAAAAACCTTAATTAAAAGTTTCTCAATTTATTTCGATCCTGGATTCTCCTTTAGTTATTAAGGAATATCTTTGAACAATAATAGGTAAGAATTACTACACGTATTCAAAGTATGTCGACATCTTTACTTTGTAAATCCTTTTTCATATTTACAATTTTGGAACCGATTTTCCACACTTCCAAACAAGTTTAGAATTGGTTCATTTGATTTCCAAGAACTATGTGATTGATCAAAAACATTCAATCACCAATCATGGGTTTCACGGTTATACCAAAACAAGTTTCGGTTCTACCTCCAAGTGGATACTAGGATCGGTCACATTAGTTTCCAAAACTTTGTTAACTAAGTACCAGGATTGGTTGCACAAGTCATAGGATCGGTTACACCAATTCACCAAGGCTTGTTAACATACTACAAGGATCGGTTACACATCTTGTGATTAGTCCCAACCAAGTTCTAGGATCGGTTACCCAATGACTAGGAATGGTCACACCAATTACAAATATCGATCATACCATCTCAGGTGATTACTTAAGAATGGTTTCACTAATAAAAGTCATACTGATACATAAGTAAGGCCTTTTGAATAGTTTTACCAAGAACATAAACAAGTCATGAGCGGTTATACTAAACACACATATTGGTAATACACAAATTTTCAATTAATAACAATACTAATAATCCTAGCGATTTCCCTTTCGATTCATGATAAGTGCATAATTCATATGATTTTAGTGTTCATTCCATACTTGCTTTAGATATTATTCTTGCATGTATTCGTATTATTACTATTGTTTTCTCTTATTTGCCTCTAATAGGTGAATCATCCAAAAATGAGCTACAAACTTCTGAAAATATATAAGAAGATAAGTATTCCAAGTATCCAAGCACCCAAGTCCAAGAGAAGTGGAAGAAGTGCGACGAAAAGGAGCAAAAAGAGACAAGCCAAAAACGGATCTTCACTCATTCAAATTAAGGATTTCTCATCACCATCTTGAAGATAATTGAAAGATAAAAGTATTTCAAAATTAATGAGGTCATTCCGAGTTCGGATGAAGAAGTTGTGTCCAAAACAGTTTTCATCAAATACCGAAGACAGTGAAGTCCACGAACTAGGTTCGCGTACCGGGTTCGCAGACTTAATTCTAAAAATTTCTGCTGAATTTTGTAGTTTGCGGACTGGGTTCGCGAACTTAGAAAATGGGAAACATTTATTCACACCTTGGAAGACCTAAGGGCACGTTTGGATTCGCTGGTTCGTGTTTTCGGGTCGGGTTCTTGAACCGAACTAAATACTTGGAGACCAAGCAATGTAAACATATAAAAATGTATTAGGTTATGTAATCATATAATCGAATCTCATATTATACTTTTGTTTTTCATTAATATTTTAAGGTTTACCCCTTTAGGGGGTAACCGGGTAATTGTGTAATCATGAGAAACTAAACCTTTGTTGATTAAGGATGAATTCAATGTTCTAAGCGTGAAGCTTTATTAATAATACAAATCTATTGAGAGGTTTTATCATCATCGTTTGTCTTTACCAGATCTAGGTTTTATGAATGATTCTTAGATTGATTTTGGATGCATACTAGATTAGTCTATTGATTGTTTTATCGCTAGTAGAAGTTATGAGATAAGTAATTGTCGATTAACTCTCTACACAAGTAGAAATCACGAGACCTTACAGAGGGATTCTGTGGAGCAATCATGTGTGAAGACAACACCAGCAAGTAAACTTTGATCTAAGAGTTTAACTACGGGATCAACCTAAATTCACAAAACTTAAGGCGTTCGATTGGATTACACCTTGAGTAATCTACTACTTGGTGGTTCGTTGGATAAAATCTGGTAGTCGAGAACTTCCGTATCCAGTGATTGAAGGAGTTTTGGGGAGAACACTGATCTAGCTGTTATACCACGGTTGGTGATGAATGGTTCTTACGAACAATAGATAAGTATATTAATCCAGTTATCGCTTGGTAACGGCGAAGGATTCCTTAATCATCTCTTTTCTTTATTGTCGTTATATTTATCTCACAACAAAACCCTCCTTTGTTATTTAATTTGTTTTGATGATCAAATAACATATCAATTACACAGCTCTTTATGGGAACGATCTCTTACTACCGCTATATTACCAGTTAATTAGTGGAAAATATTTTTATTAATTTGTTGTGCCTATGACAGCCCATACAAATTTTGACGCCGCTGCCGGGGAACAGTCGCTAATTGATTTGTTATTTGTTTAGCTTGTTTTTTTGTTTTTAGATTTTTTGTTTTGATTTTCTTGTTCTTGTGAGTCGTCATGTTTCCTTACAGAAATAACATGTACGGAACACAAGGTCAATCATATAATAGTGGTAATCAATATGGTTTTCAATCTCATTCATATGTCAACTACCAACCATCCTATGGGTATAATCAAAACCAATCTTTTGGATATGATCAATATCCCACGGAACCTTATGGATATTCACATACATATCAACAACCTTATGACGGGTATGTAAGTGGACACTCACAAGGATGGAAGGATAGTTACGCTTCTGATCAATTGTTTTCTAGTAATGTGCAGATGAAAGAGATTAGAACTAAAAAGTTATGATACTGAATCAAAACCTATTCCTCTTCATCGTGTTTTTCATTCACTCTTTCCAAAAGAGGAGATTGTGCATAATGGTGGGAAGCGTGTTAATGTCAGAAAACTATATGCGGGATACAACCAATTGGAAGAAGCAGGTGCATCACAAGAGACTCTTGACGAAATTAAAAAGGCCGTAGACATGGAATTCGAACGTCGTTGGGTTGTTAATGATTTTGAGGTTGACAGTGATTCTGACGAAGATGAACAACCTCCTGAAAGTCCTTGCAACAATGATACGATTATTCCAACTCCGGATCATAATAAAGATCCTTCACCTATTCAAAAGGAGGAGATTGGGTATGACATATCTATTGTTATAAATGGTGTAATGTACTCAAACGAAGAAATTATGAGTTGCATCAATGAACTAGCCTTTTTAGAAGAGGATTCTAATTCCGATAAAAAGGTTGTTGAAGAGATTGAGATTGAGAATGAAACCAAATTTATTGAAGTCGTGGAACACCCAATTGAGCTAAATAATAATAGTTCGATAGAGGACCACGATATACTTGAGGTAAATAACTCACTGTTAAGTACGAATGAGGATCCGAAACAAGGTTTGTCTAATCCTTTGCATAATTTTATAGCTATTGATCCTTTTCCAATAATCGAAGTAGTATCTAAAAGAGTTTTTAACCCAACTTTTAAGAAAATACCTCATTTAGGATTGGAGTTGTGTGCTTCCAAAGTTTTAACGGATTATTTTTCTTCTAAGTATCCACCACTTGATTGTTTGATTCTAAGATTGTGCAGGCTCACCAAGCTGAGGAACCTTTAAATTCCCGAATTCTATGTTCTCTATCCACTTTCGAGTGTAGAAAGGACTAAGCGTGGGGGAAACTTCAATAAAGCTATAGCTTCAACATCTATATATTGTGCTAATATTTTTGTGAAGCTTGCAGATTGTTAATTGTAAGGAATACCAAATTTTCAGATTGTTGGTGTACGAACGATAACAATAACGTCGGTCTTTGACGACGTTAAACCAAGCGCTCCGTGGGAGGAAACCCATCGGTTTTGTATCTCTACCCCTTTTGTTTTTAGTTTTCTTAGTTTTCATATCATATCTTGCATTCCCATCTTAGATTTTACAAAGTCCTATATCTCTAATGAATGTTTTGGCGAAACTATTCTCGTTAGAAAATTTTTGACTACGCACTTGTCACCAAAATGGCTCTCGAGACTTCATACCAAGTCCGAGTGGTTGAACCCAAATTTTAAAGAGGACAGACATACCTTTCTTTTCCAAAAAGAAAATATTAATTTGGAGTCTGTTAAGTTGGAGCGATAGGCCTGGACATTTGAGTTTCAGTATTTTTCCTGAACTTTTTCAGATTGCATGTCAGTCAGTCTGGAGGCCATAAAAGTCAGACAATTTATCGAAATATTGTTCCCTTTTGACAGGTTATAGAAAAAACGCAGGCGAACAACTTTCGTTTAGGGTATTTGTCCTATTTCCCTACCCATTTGTACAATTTTCGAGTTTAATTTGATGTTGCGTCAGAAATCAGAATTTTCGGTTTTGAACATTGAGGACAATGTTGAGTTTAAGTGTGGGGGAGTAGTTAAGCATGTTTGGATTGCATATAAAATAAATAAATAAATCATACTCTTTGATTTCTTGCATACTTGAGACTTCATCTTTTGGAGTTAATTATGAGCTATTTAGGTTGACACTCTAAACCTTTTTAAGGTTGAAACAGTTTTTACGGTTATAAATTGAGTTCCACTTTTTCGTTCCACAATCCTTAAATATATACGTTCATAACTGAATGCGAAACTAACTATGGTAGTCGTTTGAAAGATTCATCCTCGCTATTAATCATTACTGAATCACTTTCTTTTTATTTCTGCAGTTATATGTTTCTCTAAGGTGATTTGGTGGGATCCTGATACTGTCGTGGATGTTGTAGCAAGGTAATCGTTGGTTGAGTTTATATAAAAGCCCCATAAGACAATTGTCTTACACTCATAAAGAGTGAGCCAGAAAAAAAAAATTTAAAAAAAAAGAGAAATATATATATATATAAGGCTCCTCTTCATTTATCGACACTAATAGATGATATGTTCGGAATTGCGGACTAATCATAGTCGATAAAAACAAAAACCATATCATCATTATATAGCAATTTAAAAGACTATTGATGAGGTTCTTGACACTTGGATAGCAGTATGTGTGAAACGTTGTCCCTGTCTCCGTCGCCTAAGCAAGCATGGAACGAAGGATCCAAGGAAAATATCATGTACTTGCTGAAAAGGAACATGCACTTAGAGTATCTAATCATGTGGTCGAGTTAAATGGGTGCTTCTCTCAACTATTGTGCTATAAATAAGAATACTTTGACGACATTCACACAAGTATTGTGGGTAACATCTTTCACTTTAGTCAACATTTGAACACTTCACTTTTCTATTTCCATTCTCTTATCTATCCATGTGATTTTAGTACGTGAGTGTTGTGGAAAACATTGTAACAAGTATGATGACTATCTTAGTGGAGTTTTGAAAACAGGTTGAATGTCACACATAAGTAATTGCTCATGTGTGATGATTGGAACGTATGTGGGATGTTTGTAGCTGAAGAACATACGGAAGCTAATTATTTGGCTTTCTACTTTGTGTCTATCCTTAGTGGTTCTTCCAACGCGAGAGATTGGAGTAGGTTTTGTGGGTATACCTCTTGTAAGCCTTCACGAGACTATAACTCGTCCACTAGGGACACCTAGGGGTTTAAAGGCCTGTTATTCATGCTAAGATTAACCATATCGTCACGACATGGAGTTTTTGTATTTAAGATTAGTTTTATTTAGTTTGCCCGAGGACTAGAAAAATCTAAGTGTGGGAGAATTTGATAAGTGCATAATTCATATGATTTTAATGTCCATTCCATACTTGCTTTAGCTATTATTCTTGCATGTATTCGTATTATTACTATTGTTTTCTCTTATTTGCCTCTAATAGGTGAATCATACAAAAAGGAGATACAAACTGCTGAAAAGATCTAACAAGAGAAGTATTCCAAGTATATAAGCACCCAAGTCCAATAGAAGTGGAAGAAGTGCGACGAAAAGGAGCAAAATGCTCAAAATCAAGAGACGGGCCAAAGTCGGATCTTAACTCATTCAAATTAAGGATTTATCATCACCATCTTGAAGAGAATTTAAAGATATAAATATTGCAAAAATAATGAGGTCATTCCGAGTTCGTATGAAGAAGTTGTGTCCAAAACAGTTTTCATCAAATACCGAAGACAGTGAAGTCCGCGAACTAGGTTCGCATACCGGGTTCGCAGACTTAATTCCGAAAATTTCTGCTAAATTTTGAAGTTTTCGGACTGGGTTCGTGAACTTAGCAAATGGGAAACGTTTATTCACACCTTGGAAGACCTAAGGGCACGTTTGGATTCGCTAGTTCGTGTTTTCGGGTCGGGTTCTTGAACCGAACTAAATACGTGGAGACCAAGCAATGTAAACCTATAAAAAGGTATTAGGTTATGTAATCATATAATCGAATCTCATATTATACTTTTGTTCTTCATTAATATTTTAAGGTTTACCCCTTTAGGGGAAACCGGGTAATTGTGTAATCATGAGAAACTAAACCTTTGTTGATTAAGGATGAATTCAATGTTCTAAGCGTGAAGCTTTATTAACAATACAAATCTATTGAGAGGTTTTATCATCATCGTTTGTCTTTACCATATCTAGGGTATATGAGTGATTCTTAGATTTATTTGGGATGCATACTAGATTAGTCTATTGATTGTCTTGTCGCTAGTAGAAGTTATGGGATAAGTAATCGTCGATTAACTCTTTACACAAGTAGAAATCGCGAGACCTTACAGAGGGATTCTGTGGAGCAATCGTGTGTGAAGACAACACCAGCAAGTAAACCTTGATCTAAGAGTTTAACTACTGGGATCAACCTAAATTCACAAAGATTAAGGCGTTCGATTGGATTACACCTTGAGTGATCTACTACTTGGTGGTTCGTTGGATAGAATCTGGTAGTCGAGAACTTCCGTATCCAGTGATTTAAGGAGTTTTGGGGATAACACTGATCTAGCTGTTATTCCACGGTTGGTGATGAATGGTTCTTACGAACAATAGATAAGTATATTAATCCAGTTATCGCTTGGTAACGGCGAAGGATTCCTTAATCATCTCTTTTCTTTATTGTCGTTATATTTATCTCACAACAAAACCCTCCTTTGTTATTTACTTTGTTTTGCTGATCAAAACACATATCAATTACACAACTCTTTATGGGAACGATCTCTTAATTAGTGGGAAATATCTTTATTAATTTTTTGTTCCTACGACAGCTCATACAATTCAAAAACAAGTTTATGAATGTAACATTGTTTCCTAGGACGAAATCTTCACCCATAATCATACATAATCACAATAGCATTCATACGATTATGTCGATATCTTATATACGAAGTTCAAAATATAAGCGTTATACTTCATATTATAATTCCTTAATACTACGTCTAACTAGAGTATAATCATTCACAGCTTCGCAATTATGTTTTAAATATAGCATGACTTGAAAGATACGTTAGGAATGAAACAGTTCAAGTCAAATATTACTAACCTCAAGAGGAAGGATGATGTCGCCGTTGTAGCTCTTTACTTCTTCACATTCTTCAACTATTCAAGTAATTCTTGTATGCCTCATATCTTAATAACTTTCTAGCTAACCTATATGAAGTTGACTCTAGTAAATAATCAAGCAACTCTTTAAATGAGTTTTGGTTCACTAAAATATGACATCCAAACTTGACATACCAACACTTGGTGGGTTCAACCGAGCTATGCTTTAACATGTGCTTCCATCTCACTGATATTTTTCAAACTTCCACCTTCAAAAGTATACTATTTTTTACAACACTTATACAAATCTCAATATATACTTGGCGAGAATGCGAAAGAAAACTCCATACTTGAATCCCCGACTAGAATGAAACACCTTCCAAATCTTGAGATGTATGCTCTGGGGACAGATGTAAGAACATTTCTAGATGGTTAATATTACCTTGTGCCCATGTATTAATCTAGGATAATCTAGATGTTATTGACCACAATTGGTTTTCTTTAAGGGGTTATTTCCTAATGTTCATTCCTTGATGGATGGTCGAGATCTAAAGATTAAATCCCTAAATTTGGTCCTCTCTCTGCTTATAAAATAAAAACATACCCATCACCATTATATCTAAAGAATTACTCATTACGAGTAAGGTCAAGAAAGAGAAACCATAATATGCGTAAGTTATTATTGTTACTTCAAATTGATCGCTGATAGATTATGAATTAACATATAAGGTATTTCTCATAAACTACTCTTGTATATTTTCGTATGTGATTACTTCAACTATATGATTATCATGAAGTTTAACGATTCTGCGATTAGATATCCATAAATTAAATCTCATAGTTGGCATCTAGAGTATGTGTTTAAAACTCATGATCGTCCATTAACGATAATGATTATGTTTCTTTGTGTGTGATCGTGTTTTCGTCGATCCAGTGATGGGCTTCCTTGGTTAAAAACGTTAATGCATCATGATAAACCAATAATAATAAGTTAAAATTGGCAAAGCATACACTTTTAAACTCCTATTGTGGATAAGCAAGGTCTCATATAGAAACTTGACTCTTACTATGGATTAAGATCTCGAATTGGTAAAACATACACTTTTAAGTAAGGTTTCGAATTAAGATTGCTAAGGACCTATAAACATCCAATGTTTAACAAGACAAGATTGACTCGAAACTTCTTCTTTGTAGTATTAAATCTACTAGAAGTCATTCGACATAGTCTCATATAGATAGAATGGTAATAGTTGTGAGCAAATAAAATATATGGTTTAGTCATTGCATACCTCTTTGTTGATGACGTTCTCCAAAAGTCTTTGTTTGATTTTCAGTTTTCAATCTTCGAGAGTTATTCAATGATGTCTGATACTCAACTACTAAACTCTAATTATAGTCCTTGACTTGACTTAAGTAGACTAAAAATCAAGATATCGTTTTATGCAACTAACATTAACAACAAGCTTGAGATAACAAATCTTACGAGTTCGACCGAGTAGTCCTCTACCAATCTCCGCTTTTATCAATTTTAGTGACAAAACTATCAATACATATGGATTCAAAATGATATTTCGGCTCAAAATGCATTATGCTTTATTTTCTTGGTTCTTCAACATCATCTTGAATTCTCCATTCTTCAAGTTCTTTTATGGTTCTACATATGATCGTTTCAACTCCATTATTCACCATTATTCAAATTCTTCTATAATTTCGATCTTTTCTTGAATTATAAAATCACTTAAATCAAGGGTTGTTATATCAAAAACATAGTATTGTTACCTTCCTCAAAGTTTAAATGTACTGAAAAGCAATCCTACGGTGATATGTTCTCTCCCTTAGTCACTACTTACTTCTTTTCATATTAGGTAAAACCTATAAGTTATAATCCATTCCCCCTTATATAATGCTCAGGAAAGCCATATGTTCTAGTAGAACACTATTAAATAATTCTCCGTCTTTTTGTTAACAAAATTGGCAAATAAGAAAAACAGAGATCGTAATGAATTAAAACAAAAGAGTTATCAAGACTATATAACACATACCATTTTTTATTTAGACGATTTTTTTTAGAGCTTTCCTCGGTTGAACCCTCCAACCGTTGGTATGTCAAGGTTGGTTGTCATAGTTTAGCGTAAAAACTCAAAGTCGCTTGATTAATATTACTGGATTCAACTTTGTTATGTTAGACTAGAAAGTATAGAAATGTTGAGACTTACAAGTATTACTCTGAAGATCTAAAGAATCTGAAGACGTACCGAGATCAACGAACACATCATCCTTATAATTGAGGATGGTAATACAAGACTTGACTTGTTTCCATTTCTATCTATGTTAATTTCAAGTCGTTTAGATTGAAAACATAACATGCGAAGTTATATATATATATAACTCTAGTATTAGAGATTTGATCATCTTATTATGATCAAAGTGTCAAGGAAGAATATACAAGTTGTTTTACAACTTATGTATATTGAATTACGAAGTCTAACACCTACCTTTTGAACTTTGTAATTGCAACATAAATACTATGTTTGTAACTTGTTACTAGGTTGTGTAATGAACTGAGGATTAATTTCATGCCTAGAAAACCATGTTGGATTATATGAGTTTAAGGAGTAAACATACTGAACTTGTTTCTTTGTTGAAATAAATTAATCGGGTTGTCGGTACGGTTACTATTGAGGATTTATAGCGGGACTGATCCCTGTTGAGGATCTCTATCAGGACCGATCCTTATGCATTGAGGATCTATAGTAGGACCGATCCCCATGGAAAAAACCAATTTCCGAGCTCACATATACTTTAGGGTTTGTGCGACTTTGGAAGTTCGGTTTGAAAAATAGGACGTTCAAGATGTCGATATTGTTAGTAATTTGAACATGTGTACAAATCTATTCTTTTATTGTTTAAAGATATTTCTTGAGATCCCAAACCGAAATGTTTGAGAATCTTCCTTTAAGATTTTCGAATTTATATGTTTTATTTTTCCAACAAGTAAAACATATCTCTGGAAGATATATTAGTAAAGTATACTTGTATACTAGATAATATTGAGTTATAAAAAGGGGTTTCAGTATTATAGTTGGATATTGGTCAGAGTTAGACAAAACCGAAAATTGGTGTTTATTGCATATCTTGAGAATATTTTCTGTTATGGAGATTTCTTAGTATCCAAACTACCTTGGTCTATAAATAGTGAAGTTTGTTCTTTTTACAAACTTATCCTGAGGCGGGCACTTCATTTTCCAGTCACCGTTGTAGCTGGCTAATAATATTACTTGTAATACAATTGGAGAGGAGGGTAACCTAGTTAGGAAAAATCTCTTACATCCGCTAGTTCAAAGACTTATTTGGGGTCAAGAAGCGTCTAGATAGTATCGTTTGTGGGAATTATACCAGCTGAAACTGGAAGCCCAATCATCAACGTAAATTTTTCTATTGGTCATATTTGGATTTTATTTATCTCCGAAGAGGATAAAAGTACTAGTACAAGATTGCTTGGTCCAAGGATGTAAGAGAAAGCTGACGGATGAGAAGGTCCTAGAAATGGGGAAAGATTTACAGAATTAACAACATAAGGAGGAGGGGGGAGGAGGAGGAGTAGGAAGAGGAGGAGGTGGAGGTGGAAAGGAAGAAAAATGTAAGAGATTATGTGAATCTTTATGTTGCTCACATGCAACGAGATGCCTCAATTGGTGAAAGCCCAATCATATGAGAATTATACCAGCTGAAACTGGAAGCCCAACCATCAACATGGGTTTCTATTGATTATAATGATATTTTAGTTGGAACTATGATTTTGGGCATACTTAAATCTTATTAGGCATACTGAATAAAGACAAAAAATGATGTGAAATAACAAAATCAGAAATCCCCTTAACCAACTTTTTTTATAATGGCAAATCTACCCTTTACGTATTAGTGTTAGTAATTTGGATTAGTGATTAAAATTTTTGTTTAGTGATTAAGATAATTTTCATAAATATAAAGGTTTGTTTAGATGAAAAAATTTGGGGAAAAAAATCAAAGTTTTTATTGAGAATGAGAGAAGGAGAAGGAGAAAGTGAGAAATTTTTTCTTCTTGATTCAATGGAGGATGAAGAGAATGATTTTACACAAACTCAAACTCAAGATGATGATTTTTATGAGCCAAATCCAGATGATGAATACATAGATGAGGAACCCAATGCTTCGAACACACATGTGCACTTCTATTTTATGTTTAATCTTACTTTTGTAGCTTGAAATCATCAAAAAAATTGTATTTTTCATCATGGTTCGTCGAACCAGGACTATGTTCGGCTTAAAAATATAAGCCGAACCCACTAAATTGATGAACAGTTCGGCTAGCTGAATTTGTTAACGTTATATGCCGAACCTTCATTTTCCAACTTCCAACCTATTTGCAAGATCCTAGTCGGCTTATATTAAAGTCTAATAACAAGCCGAACTTATTCCTGAGAGTTAGGTTCGGTTCTCGCTCTAAATATCGTATCAGCCGAACCATATATTTTTCCAAGTTCGGATCATATTCAAAAAATCACATCAGCCGAACATGATACTGATTTTCCATGAACACTTAAATTCATACACATTTAGGGGTTAGGCTTTTTATTACATATGTTTTCTATTGTGCAGCCTTTTCATAGGATGAACCAAACAAAAAAAGTGGAAATTACTAAAAGTGTTAAGAAAATGAAGTCTAATGATGAAGAATACCAAGGTCCATATTGAACTCATTAAAATCAATTGGATCTTATCTTCAACTTCAAGATAATGAAAAGACAAACACAACGCAAAAAGAATGAGGTCATTCCAACATCGGACGAAAAAGTTATGGCCAAAACAAGATCGAAAAACTTGAGTGTGCAAAGAGAAGGTTCGGCTGATAACTCAACAACACGAGCTAGCCGAACCTAGAGCCTGCAAATAAATATTTTTGAAGTGTTTACAAAGAGAGGTTCGGCTTGAAAGTGATCTAATCGAGTCAGCCGAACCTGACAACCACCTGGGGTAAATTTCACTTCTCAGGTTCAGCCGGGAAGGTTTGCAAGGTATTAGCCGAACCTGACACTGTTCTGGGGCGTATTCAATACACATTTTGGGGTTCGGCTAAAAATTGACATTTATGGTTTAGCCGAACTGTTCATAGACACTTTCAGGGTGAAATTTCAAGAACAGTTCGGCTCAAAACTCAACTAAATTATCAGGCGAACCCGCTACTGTAACCGTCAAAAACCCTAAGTTTTTAGCAATTTAACCCATTCAATCCATGAAAAACAACAAATAAAAGATTGGGTTTGTAGGGAATACATTCTTATCCTCATTTCAGTATTTGGAGATTCAAATGGTTGAATTTCCGATTCAATTTATGGTTTAATTATAGTTTTTACACCTTCATCTTCAATTGGTTCTTCTTCTTTAATTCATGGATTGGAAGAGGATTTAGAACACCTGACGTTTGCTTTTTTCTTTGTACGATCCATTATATAGTTCAATTTAACCGATGATCGAATTTTCACGAATCGATAATTAATTACAGTGATGAAAAAAATGCGAGAGAAAAGAAAGGTGGTTTAGCTGGAGGAAAAGAAAAGATGTTTAGGATAGTTTATTTTTTGATTTTAGGTTCAAGGGTATATAGGTAATTGAACTACTCAATAAACACCCCTTATAAGGTCACTTAGGATGGGAAACCTATTTTGTATGCCTTGAAAGTTTTTGGTATGCCTAAAATCATAGTTCTTTAGTTGTTTCTGCCGAGGATAGAAGAACTAGTACAAGATTGCTTGGGCCAAGGATGTATAAGAAAAAGCTGGCAAACTAGGAGGTCCCAGAAATGGGAAAGGATTTATAATTTCAACAACAAGAGGAGGAGGAGGAGGAGGAGGTGGTGGTGGTGGTGGTGGAGAGGAAGCAAACTGCAAAAGAGTATGTGAATCTTTATGTTTCTCACATGCAACGGGATGTGCCAGTTGGTGGAAGTTTCAGTAAGATTCTGCTGAGGAGGCTTCAGAGAGCAGTGGATGATATAGAGAATTGTTTGAGTGAAAACGAATTACCAGAAATAATAGATTCTGAACGTAAGTTGGAAGAATTACAGAGGATATAAAATTTTGATTTTGCATGAAAGTGAATGTACGGAGGCAATGGTAGTACTCAATGAAGATGCTCATCATAATGATTAAGATTGAACTTTACTTGCAAATTTCGATGTTGTTCATCTTTTGTGGCATTGTTGTGGGTTGGAATGTGTAATCTTCAATAAAATAGTATTCTTGGAAGGTGTTTGAAATCCATAACCGGTTCATTAGTGTTGTAACTCTAATGTATTTTTCTTTAGTGATTCAAAAGAAGTCTTTTTGGGATTTAACCCTATATAAAAGTTGGTAGTTTCAGACTTGGACTTTTTTTTTTTTTGCTAGATAAAGGAAAGTGAAGAGTTAACAAGACTGTACTTTTCAATTCCACTTAATAGCTTGAAGATAGTTGAAAATTTACTTACATTATTCGAGAAGTCTAGAAGTCGAAATATCAAAAGAATGAGTCTATAAGAAATAACTGAAACCACAGGTCCCTTAACTGTAAAAGGTAGTTCACTTAAAAATACAATACAAAAATTGATAAAAGTTATTGTTTGTGCCGCTACCCCTCGTGATTTTTCTTTCTTTCTTTTAACCTCAAAATTATATTATTCCTTACGTAATACAAATCTTAATCTACACATAGAGCATGAGGAATAAAAATGCATACTTGAATCTCATACTAGAATGAAACATCTTCCAATTATTTATGCTCCAATGCAGTCAAGTTATAAGTAGGCTAATGTCAGCAGATTTTGGCGACAAGTCCTTTTCCCATCGCTCGACAAATCGGGCGATCGCAATGAGTTAACCAAGTAATTATGTTTCTTCATAAAACTATGATCTCTTACTATTTTACTATTGATTCCTTTACTTATCTAATTTCCATTTATGATTTTATCTATTTCTTCAACCATTTTATTGATGTTATGATTAAAATAGAGTTAAACCCAACTCTTTATTCATTCATATCTCTAAAATCTTTGTTTTACTCTTTTATAAGATGCATTGCTAATTAAACCTATTTTCTTCATCATGTGTATGCAATTTGGATTATTTCTCATGGCGTTTGATTTACGTTTGATGTTGTGATTATCGCGCTTGCTGAGTATGTTGCTAATCGTTTGAAAGCTAGAATTATCTGTCAATGGTTTGGTGGTTTGCAATGTAAGAAGATCTTACTCCGGTTCAACTCAACAGTCAAACATTCAATAAATCTCGCCTTTGGAAAAATTCAAAAAATTTCAAATTTCGTAACTTCAGCTACAAACCGAAATATTGTTTTTTTTTCCTTATCGGATGGTTGTTTGACAGCTACAATACTTTACAACTTTCAGAATTCAGTCAATCAATTTTTTATTGAAATTCAAGTCATAAAACCAATGGAAATATTCTACGTATCTTCCCTGGTAACCCTAATATCTCTATAGTTTTGATTACCCTTCCTTATAGCAGAACTATCGCAACCAAAAATAAAAACCCTATAGTTTACAAAAGAGAAAGAATGGAGGCAGAAGGATCAAGCCATATGGGTGAGATCGTTAACAAGTTTAAGTAAGCTACTTTGGAATTAGGTGATACAAATGAGGTGGTGGTTTTCTATCAGGAAAATAATCATGAAGAAGAAGAGAAAACTAACTGGGAGGAAAGTTTTATCAGCAAGATCATCATTGAAGGGAGAATGAGTTATGAAACTGTAGAGAAATTTATCAAGTTTACCAGGTCTTTTATGACTCCAGAATATATCAAAATAGTTGAAGTAGATCCTAACATAATGATATTCAAATTCAGTAAGTGGGATTTTCTGAATAAACTAATTAAAGAAAGGTCATGGAGGTTAACAAACACTTGCTAGTCATTCATGATTATATCCCAGATATGATCCACATTGAGAAAAAATGGGGATTTCAGCAATTTTGGATTCAACTCAAATTTCTCCTTCCTGAACATATGAACGTAGATGATGTAGCAAAAATGGGAAGCATTATGGGAAAAGTAACTACTATTGAACCTAAAGATGCAGTCCATGTTGGTGGTGATCCGATGAAATTCTGTGTCAACATAGATCTCACCAATCCGTTGAGAAGAGGAGACAAAGGCATAACCAATGCTAGACTTAGCAGGTGGATTAATCTTTTTTTTATGAAAGACCACCTGCAGGCATATGCACAGACTGCTATGTTACCAAGGATTGTAAAGGAGTTTGTAAAGATGCAGCTGATTTTCTGGCAAAAGCACATGAGAAACTTTACTTTTTTTGGTAAGCCTAACAATATCATGAAGACAATATCAGCCATCTCAACAAGTAATGCACATGCTATTAATATTAATCAGAAGAAATTTGTAAAGGAGGCTGTTTTTATACCCCCTAAAGATGGAGAACTTATCAACATGAATTTTATTCTCAAGAAATGTGAAGAAGAAGGAGATAATGAAGACTTTAGACTTGGAAAAATGCACAGATTCTCCGATGATTTCAACTCTGCTGAAAGTGAAAATGAAGATAATTCCATTAGAAATGCATCGGACATGGAACGGACAATCAAACATCTCAAATAATCACTTCAAGAGATAACCAAACTGGAAAAACACATAAAGAGATTCAGGTATACTTCAGAATTTTTATTACAATCTTTCACATTTTATACTGCCACATCATTTTGTTCCTACATAGGTTTAATTATTATATTTTTTTACCATTTAGCTAGCTCTTTTAAAAGGTATAAATATTTGTTAGGAAATCACTGCACTTATTCACCTGCATCTTTTTTTTCAAACCTTAATAATTGTCTTTATAATTTTCCATATCAGTAAGAAGTGTTAGGAATGAAGATATTTCAAGAACTCTATTACCAAAAATCATCCGAATGATGTGATTAGAACCCAAAATTTAGACATTATCTTCCGGTGTGAGACTAAAATAACATAAATCAAATGTAAGCCACTTATAAAACAACCTATTGGTCTATCATTGTGGTCTTGTTCTTCTTTGGAAAAAAGATTTTCAATGTAATATTTTTGATGGTACTAATAACATGTTTAATGCTCTAACTCAAGCTGACCCTAATAAGCCTTAATTCCTTCTAACATGCTTATATGGTTTTTCTAGCTATGTTAAAAAAAAACAATGGACCTGTGTCCATGAATTTAGAAAGGAAAATAGGATTCCTTGGATCCTTATAGGATACCTAAACTTTCATTTAATGGATAGTGAAAATAGAGCTCACTCTTCCACTTATGGTTGCGTAAACACAATAGTCACAAATAGTGGCCCTAAGGATATAGGTTTTGTTGGACAAGATTATACTTGGACCAGTAACAACTTAGGTAATGTAACTAGATGGTATAGAATTGATATGGCTCTTGGTAATGGAGATTGGAACATACAGTATCCTAAATCGAAACTCTTTCACTCAACTCAGGTAGGTAGTGACCATAGTCCTATTATGCTTGTGACTGATTCTACCATTCAAAATTGTTGGAAACCTTTTAAATTTTTTCTTACATGGTTGAATAATGATTCATGTACAACTGTTATTGCTAATGCTTGGAAAAAAAGTGTCAATGGCTCACCTAGTTTTCAGCTTGTTAAGAAACTTCATATCATAAGAAGATATTTATCAAAATGGAATAAAGAGCATTTTGGATACATCAATGTGAAGGTGGATAACCTGCAAAGAGAGTTGGATATTCTTCAAGCCCAAACTCCTAGCAGAGAAACTCATTATCAAATCATTGACATCAACAAGGATTTAAATAATTATCATAAAGTTAAAAGTGAGTTTTATCAACAAAAATCCAGGGATCACTTCATAAAGGACATGAATAACAACAACAAGTACTTCCATACCAAGAATAACAGAAGGAAAATCAGAAAAACGTTGATTCCATCAAGGATCACAACAACAACTTGTTGCATTCTAGAGAGAAAATTGCTAGTCATCTCACTTTTCATTATATATCCATAAGTACATCTATTTCCCGGAGTTAGATGAAGAAGGCCTCTAGCTATTTAGTGTTACCTTCCATCCTTAATTTTGATGATAATATGCTTTTCACCAGAATTCTTACTCATGATTAGAGCATAGCTCGATCGGTTGAACTCACCAAACGTTGGTATGTCAAGTTTGGTTGTCATATTTTAGTATCAAAACTCATCTAAATTCGCTTGATTATAGACTAGAGTCAACTTCGTTTAAGTTAGACTAGAAAGTCTAGGAATGTTGAGACACACAAGTATTACTCTGAAGACCCGAAGAATGAGAAGAAGTAACAACTACAACGACGACATCATCCTTACACTTGAGGTTAGTAATATTGACTTGAACTTGTTTCATTTCTAACGTATCGTTCAAGACTTGCTTTATTGAAAACATAACATGCGAAGATGTATATATTGTATATAATACTCTAGTAGATAAACATGATCATAATAGTGTGGTCATAGTATTAAGGAATTATATTACAAAGTATAACGCTTATATTTTGAACTTCGTAGATATGACATGGACATAATCTTGTATATAGTTTTATGATTATGTGTATGGGTTATGGTGAATATTTCATCATAGGAAACAATGTTTTATATTTGTTTAAAGGAAGTACGTTCGTGAACTTGTTTCATGAATCGAAAGGTAAATCAATAGGTATATTGGTTCGGATATTCATTGCATATTCTTTGGATGGCCAATATGTGTGAGTTGGTAGAACCAATCTTGACTCAGGTTATGTATCCTCGTATAACCGATCACCATACCTAGGCTTATGATTTTGTATGACCGGTTCTGGTAATTGGCGAACTGATCCTAAGTAATCACCATGAGATAGTATGATCGATCCTTGTAATTGGTGTGACTGATTTTTATAATTGGTGTGACCGATCATAAGAGGTTGTGTGACGATCCTTGTAATTAGTATGATCGATATCCTAGTGACTGGTATGACATATCACAAGTAGATACCATGTGTAGATGGAACCGATCCTTGTAATTGGTATGACCTATCCTAGTGACTGGTGTGACCAATCACAAGTAGGTACCATGTTTAGGTAAAACCGATCCATGTGATTGGTATAACCGATCTGAACCCATGTAAGTGACTTGGTAGTACCGATCACAACTAACCGTTGTGACTTGGTATGACTGATCACATAGTAGACTTGGAATTCTGGTAGAACCAATTCTAAACTTGTTTGGAAGAGTGGTAGAATCGATTCCAAGAAGCAAATCCATGTGAATTCGAAATAAGGATTTGCTGAGTAAAGATGTCAACATACTTTCAAGACGAGCAGTAACTCTTATCATTTATTGTTCAAAGATATTCCTTGGTACTCAAGGTGATCCTTTACCGAAATAAATTGAGAATCTTTTAATTAAGGTTTTTAGTTTTATATGCATTAATTAGCAATTAATGCATAGCTTTAGAGAACAAAAATTAGTAATGTTCATTTACTAATTGGAGATTTTCTATGAGAGATTTCAGAAAATATTAGACAAACATTTATTGGAACTAGGAAAACCGAATTTGGGCATTCATTGTATATCTTGAGTATATTTTTGATTTTGGAAATTCCTTGGTGTCGGCACATCTTTGGTCTATAAATACCTAAGTTTGCATTTTCTGGCAAATTATCATAAGAACCAGGCAAACTTCATTATTTGTTGTTTCTGGTGGAGCCGTCTAATCGGAGAGGAAGTATCCTAATTAAGTGAAGTCTCTGACGACTGCTCGTTTAAAGACTTATGTGGGATCAAGAAGCTCTATGAGTACCGTTGGTGTCGAACTAGACAATTGTGGTGTTATTATTTTTCGATTTGATTTGATTGACTAATGGTTGTTGAAAATTTGATTGCACCTAGTTTGTCTATTCTTGAGAATCTTCTCTTCTGATATAAGATTCACTCAGACTAGATCAAAGTATCAACGGGATCTTTAAAACTTTTGTTAAATCTAAAAACATCTTGTGATAATCCATTATTAACATACTCTATTCTGTGTGTGATTGATCATAAGAAGATTCAAGTGGTGTTATGCAGTTTTTTGAAGGAAATAAAAGATTTGAAGACGAAGAAGAATTTTTATAAATTTTCGTATCTTGTGGATTTAGTGCACAAACCTTGATCGGCTGGGATACAACTAGAATCAGTTTATCTTTGATAGATCTGATTGATTAGTTGTGTGAGATCGGCATTCTCTATATTTCTCTTTGAGATCTATATTGATTGAGTGCGAATCTATACTTGACTATTACGGTAGTTATTGGATAGATTGGTCCAACTAGACAAATGATTTTATTAAATAAAACATAAGAGCTTTGTCAACGACTCATATTATCTTGTAACAATATTGATTAGAGTGGTCTCCAAACAGATTGTTCCTTTGCTGTTTGGAATACGATCCAAAGGACTTTCTATTCACGTGCGTGAATCTTGAAGTCGATGGCGCAGGGATACTGAGGGAACTAAGTATCTAAGGGTAATCTGCTTGGTCTCAACTATACAAAGTTGGTATTTGATTTTGTATAGTGGCTTAATTCTGAGAGTATTCAAAACTGGACTAGGTCCCGGGGTTTTTCTGCATTTGCAGTTTCCTCGTTAACAAAATCTTGGTGTGCCATTTACTACACTATTCCGCATTATAAATTTTTTACTATAATTAAAATAAATTACACTTGTACGTTAACTCCATAATACTTGATAGTGATCCTATAGAGTTTCAGTTATTATCGAACCTATTATCAAGTATACACTTTGTTGTCGTATCGTCTCGATCTTGCATCCATAGTCAATCACATAAGTGAAAATTATTGTTGTATTGTCTCGATCTCGTATCCATAGACAATCACACGAAGTGTGAACCGAGTTTTCGTATTGTCTCAACTCTATCCTTAGACGATCACATTCGGAAGAGGGCTTATAGGTTTTTAAATAAAATATTTTGGTGTATTTGGGTACCCTCATTTTTTTCAGATATATTCTACACTTAAATGCATGGAAAACTGGACTGCACCTAGTCCTGAAGGTTTTCAAGTAGGTTTTACAAAATTCAATGGAATATTATAGGAGAAGATGTTTGATTGATGGTCACAAGATTTTTCGAAACTAAGCACATTCTCGAGCAAATCAATAAAACCTATATATCCCTCGTTCCTGAAAATAAAAATCTACTTGTATTGCAGACTACAGATCAATTGGTTTGTGTAACACTTCATACAAAATTTCATCCAAGATACTTGTAAACAAAATGAAACCTTTAATAGAGAAAATTGTTTCTCCTTTTCAAGCTGCATATGTCTCTGGGAGGTTAATCAGTGATAATACTATTATTGTTCAAGAAATCATTTATTCAATGAAAAAGAAGAAAGGACAAACTGGATAGATGGCGCTCAGGCTTGATATGTCAAAAGCTTTTGAAGACTAGAAAAGAATTTTTTAGTCAAGGTACTCAAATACTTTGGCTTATGTGATGACTTATGTGATCTTATTCATCAATGTATCAGCACTACTTCCTTATATGTAATGCTAAATGGTTTTCCTTGTGAATAGTTTCATCCTTCTAGGGGTATAAAGAAAGGTGTCCACTATCACCTTATCTCTTCATCCCGGCCATGGAATTTTTAGCAAGGCAACTCATTATTTCTTAGCAAAACAATATCATTAAAGGTATCTAAAGTGGCTTCAACTTCTCCAGCCATTAATTATTTTGCTTTTTGCAGATGACTGCTTGATATTCACGCAAGAAATCTTTCACCAGTCAACAGTTTATTGAACTACTTAAAAACATCAGTTCTCAGTCAGAACAAGTCATTAATTTTGACAAATCTGCAGTTCATTTCAGCAAGTATACTAAACCTGAAGTAGCTGAAACTCTCACTGACATATTAGAGTAAAGAAAATGAATTCCAAAGAAAAGTATCTTGGTTCACCAATGCTTCTAGGCCATTCCAAGCAGGAGTCTTTCAAGTCTATCAAAGAAAGTTTTGAAAACATGTATTATACTTGGTCTTCCACATCTTTAACTCAAGCAGGAGGATTAACTATGATTAAGCATGTCCTAAACTCTATTCTTGTAAATGGGTACTTTTAAATTACCCAATAATCTTATCAATCAACTTACTACAATTGAAAGAAAATTCTTCTGGTGTTATAACTCTAATAGAGGTATTAATCCAACTGGATGGCACAAAGTTTGTACACCTAGAGATATGGGAGGACTTGCTTTCAGGGATCTTGAAAAGCTTAACGTTAATCTTCTCACTAAGCTTGCCTGAAGAATCTGCACAAAGTCAAATCATCTCATGGTTCAAGTAGAAGGCAAATACTTCAAACTGGTGACATCCTTTATCAACACTTGGAAGCTAAAAATTGTTCTTATGTTTGGAATGGAATTGTCAAAGGGTTACAAGTGGTTCAACAAAACTTCTTCATGGAAATCAATAATCGGCAAAAGACCAAAATCTAGAAGGATAGGTGGATTCCAGCGTGTGACTACTCATCCAACATCAAATAATGCTCACTTCAGGTTCTATGAAGTTTATTCATCCCTAACACAAATCTTTGGAATGTTAATCGCTTGAATCAACTTTTTAATGCTGATACTTCCACTAAGTTTCAGTCTCTTTGTACTGATCTCTCAAAGGAAAATACTATGCTTTGGATGCCTGCTAGGGATGGGAAATTCTCAGTTAAGAGCACTTACAATATGCTCATTAAAAGCAACAGAGAAGTACAAGTTAATGGTTCAACAATAAATCTTGCAGTCTGGGAAAGTTTGATCAATGCTGCTCACATGATCAAACTTTTTGCATGGAAGTGCATCAGAGATCTTAATATTACTAGAAGCAAGCAAGCACTGTATATTGTTGTATCTGCGGGAATAATGAAAAGACAATCTGCAGGCATACCATTACGAATGAAAAATGGATATACACGTTAATGATAGGCATTTGGATATTATGGAAAGACAGATGCGATTCTGTCTTTCAGTGAGTAACTCTAAACTCTTTCAACTCAATGCATAAAATTCTTTACCATTTATCATCACATATGCATGACACGGTTAACACATCTAGTTGCACTAGTATTAATAGATTCTCTAGATGGATACCACCTTTAGAAGGTTTACTAAAATTCAAGGTTGATGCGTCCTTTAATCCAGCTACTAACCAACTTGGTACAGCTATTGTACTACGTGATCACACAGGTGCATGCCAAGAAATCAAAGGAACATATGCCAATGGAGTATGGAGCCCGGAGATGGGAGAATGCATGGCGATAAGAGAAGCTTTACTATGGGCAAACACAAAGCAACTGTTAAGGATTCAAGTAGAAGCTGATGCTAAACTCGTGATCCAATCAATAGCTGAGCAATCTCTTCTTATTCAACGGGAGAATAGGAATATCTTAAAAGAGATTAAACATAGCTTTAAGTTTTACTCTTTGTAGTTTTTCTTTCATTAGGCATGATGACAATCAGGTTGCTGATCATATTTCAAAATTAGTCAGAGAATCAACAAATGCTATAGTCGCAGAAAATAATTACTCTGCAACAGTTTGTAATCTTTTGGCTAAAGACCAAAACTTTCCCACCACATGATGATCATAAAATTTTCTATTCTATCAGGAAAAAAGTAGGCTAACGTAGCAAATAGTAGAATTCTAGCCATTTTGTGAATCACTGATTTCCGAACTAATATGCTCAAAACTGCTGGAAGACAGTATTGAGGAATCTGCTTTCGTTCTGGTGAAAAGGTTGGAACTGGGTTGCTGAAAAGAAGAAACAAAATTTTGAAACTGCCGATTGAGATTTGCTTGTAGGGCTTGAGGCGAGAACTGATCTGGTCTTTCAAGAGCTTTTACCGCTGAGTTTGTTGAAAGATTAATCTAACACAAAACAGATACAAAAAGAGTAAGGAAACTAAAGAGATACTGCACAACATGCTTGTTAGCATCTAAATTCTATGAGAAACATATACTGGCTGTAGTAAAAGAAGTCAGAACCAATTCAATAAAAGATCAAAGATAAGAATAATAGGTCAGAACTAAGATCCAAGAAGTAGTAAATGAGCCCAAGTTTCCAGCTTCAGGTAGACGAAACACTTTTTCAAAGCATCTTTAGATTCTTTACAAGTTCAATCAAATTTTTAGTAGATGTCAGGAACTAATTGAGGTACGATATTGTAAAATGAAATGTTCTCATACGATTAGGCTGAATGACTCTTGAGCAGTACAAATAGTGTCATAACCATGAGGTCCACAACATATGTTTTCGTATGATGATTATCCGCATAGATGATTGTTATCTAGGTTCTAACACTGATTACATTGTGATAATAATTCTAAATCAAACTATGATACCAAACATCTTTCAATCTCAAATCTAATGCACATATGTAGTCGCAATTCTTAATAGTCGTTTAAGATACAAATCATAATCAGGATTTTGACAGAACACTGGTAAAGCTGAATGAGGTTCTTCTGTATAGTTTTTCTAATCCAACCAGAACTTAAGTCTACTTGTAATTAGGTCACAGGTTAAGGGTCCAAATTTTTATAGTGCCGTAATAATTTTCATCTCAAACAAAAAGTTAGTAATTAACATTAAATTTCAAATAGAAAATACAAGTAATTTCATCAAAAAACGATCAACATGATTTTTATCTGGAAAATTAAATTGAAATTAACAAGACTTACGGATTGAGAAGCGATGTTAACCAAAGCTTTGGCGAGAGGCAAAATACAAAACCTGAAAAATTAATGAAACGAAGAATCATATTTATGTTTCTAACCAAAGAAAAGTGGGGAGAAATAGAGTCGAGGGGGATTACATTCCTCTGCCACCAGTTAAAGCTTCTTCTGAAGGTTCCTTCCATTCGTCAAACCTGTTAACCCAAAAAACTGTTAGAGATGGATAGAGAAATTGTAATCTAATTGAGTGAGTGAGACAAAGACTTACACCCAACCATAACGACGATCAAATAAAAGACGCTTAGAAGAAACAGCATTTCTGGTAGAAGCAGCAACAGAAGAAACACTGGATGCTGAGATGGTCGATTCCATTACCAGTTTACCACCACCACCAACGCCAGAGAAAGAAGAGGTTTGTGGAACTACTTATCTGCGGAGTGCTAAACCTTGCTTTGAGGAGCTGGTGGGGCCAGGATGTTCCGGCCCTAGTTCGGTTGCCAGCGAGTGAGTGGTCAATTGAAAAGGGGTTCTTAGAGTTGGGCTTATTTTGGTAATATTGTGGCTTTTTCTCTGCTGTACCGCACTGCACTGTGCCGTGTAAAAAAACAGTTAAATGTTTGGTAAATCATATATTAAAAGTTAAAGCTAATTAAAAAGTGATCAAATTGTGTTTGATAAAATATAAGTTTACTTATTGTACTTATAACAAATGACAAAAACATACGTAATCTTTTAACATTGTTTTATTTTATTTTATGGATTTAAACACAATTAGATATTTATATATTTTATTAAATAGCTATTTTTTATTATAAATATAATTTGAGATAAAATAAAAAAATCAAACATTTATTTAATATTGACTCTTGTTTTTATTTTTGATAATCTTTTTTATGGATTTCACTACATGTCTGATTTTTTTAGCAATAAAATTCCATTAAATTTTTAGCAATTTCATCTCTTAATTTTTTTTTCAATTTCGTTTGATCGCTGTCGATTAGTAGAGGTACGTTGTTCTTCTTTGGCGAAGGAGATCAAAGCCTAGCAATCGCTACAATCCGTGTATATACATATGAAAGTGTAGAATGAATATCAAGACTATGTACAATATAAAATAAAATCATTATAATGGTATATAATATATAATTGAAAATTGAAAATAATAAAAATAATAAGATTGGAAAATAACAACTTTTAAAAAATATGATACGGAGAACAATAAGTTGATTATCAAAGATTTAAGGGCAATTTTGGTCATTTATAAAATAAAGCATGGATACAAAAGAAAAATCATGCATTAAAATTAGATGAGACCAAAGCTTATGTTTTTAGAACTTCTAAAGCTCCCCTTCCCCAACTTTTAAAGTTCGGGGAATTTTGGAAGTGCTTTCGGTTAAAAGCAATTTGAAAATATTTTACCAAACACTAAAAAATAATTACTATATATATTTTGAGTTAACGAAGTAGTGACATCTTCAAATTTTGAGTATTCACAATCTTGCATAACGTTAACTGAATCATCCGTTAGATTCAAATCTTATAGATTGGTTCGCACCAAACACAGATTGTTAGATATTTTCATGTTTGCCTGTTCTGATACCAATTGAAAAGACGAGGGTACCCAAATACACCACAATTTTTTATTTATCAACCTATAAGTCCTCTTCCGATGTGATCGTCGATGGAGAGAGTCGAGACAATACGGCAATTCGGTTCACACTTCGTATGATCGTTTATGGATACGAGATCGAGACAATACAACAACAATATCACATGTTTGATTGACTATGGATACAAGATAAATACAATATGACAACAAAGTGTGTACTTGATAATAGGTTCGATAATAACCCAAACTCTATAGGATCAATATCAAGTATTACGGAGTTAACGTATTTGTGTATTTTAATTAATTATTATAACAATTATAATGCGGAAAACAAAGTAAAAGACACAGCAACAAAATTTTAACGAGGAAACCACAAACGCAGAAAAACCCTGGGACCTAGTCCATATTTGAATACTCTCAGAATTAAACCGCTATACAAAATCAAATATCAACTTCGTATAGTTGACACCAGGCATACTACCCCTACCTACTTAGTTCCCTCAGTATCCCTGCGCCTTCGACTTTTTGTTTCACGCACATGAATAACAATTCCTTTGGATCGTATTCCAAACAACAAAGGAATAATCTATTTGGTAACCACTCTAATAAATCTTGATACAATATACGATGAGTTATTGACAAAGGTTCTTATGTTTAATCTAATAAAACCCTTTGTATGGTTAGATCAATCTGTC
Organism: Papaver somniferum; assembly: GCF_003573695.1. Classification (NCBI taxonomy): domain Eukaryota; kingdom Viridiplantae; phylum Streptophyta; class Magnoliopsida; order Ranunculales; family Papaveraceae; genus Papaver; species Papaver somniferum. The sequence goes on along the minus strand of NC_039362.1, from coordinate 160,913,958 downwards.
CAATAACAACCGAAATAGTCAAGTTTAGATTCACACTCAATCTATATATATCTCAAAGGGAAACTATAGAGATTTCTGATCTCACATAACTGATCAATAAGATCTATTAAAAAATTCTGATTCTAGTTGGACCCCGTCCGCTCAAGGTTTGTGCACTAAATCCACAAGATACGAAAACTAATAAAAATTCTCCTTCGTCTTCAAATCTCTTCAAATCTTTTATTGCCTTCAAATACTTGTACAACACCACTTGAATCCTTTTGTGATCAATCACACACAGAACGGAGTCTGTTAACAATGGATTATCATAAGATGTCTTTAGATCTAACAACAGTTCCAAAGATCCCGTCGATACTTTGATCTAGTTTGAGTGAATCTTATATCAGAAGAGAAGATTCTCAAGAATAAACAAACTATGTGCAATCGAAGTTTCAATAACCGTTAGTCGATCAAATCAAATTGAAAACTAATAACACTGAAATTATCTAGTCTAACATCAACGGTACTCCGAAATCTTTAGACGAGCGGTCGTAAGAGATTTCACCTAATTAAGATACTTTCCTCTCTGATTAGACGGATCCACCAGAAACAATAAGAAATGAAGTTTGCCTGGCTCTTAGTATGGTTTGCTAGAAATGCAAACTTAGGTATTTATAGACCAAGGATGTTTGGACACCAAGGAATTTTCAAAACCGAAAATATACTCAAGATATGCAATGAATGCCCAAACTCGGTTTTCCTAATTCCAATAAATGCAGTCCAATATTTTTCGAAATCTCTCACAGAAAATCTCCAATTAGTAAATGTACATTACTAATTTTTTTTCGGAAATTAAACCATATAAAACTAAAAACCTTAATTAAAAGATTCTCAATTTATTTCGGTACAGCATCACCTTGAGTACCAAGGAATATCTTTGAACAATAAATGATAAGATTTAATGCTTATGTTCAAAGTATGTTGACATCCTTATACAGAAAATACTTATTTCGAATCTACACGGATTTGCTTCTTGGAATCATTTTTACCACACTTCCAAACGAGTTTATAATTGGTTCTACCATAATTCGAATCTTACTATGTGATTGTTCATATAAAATCACAATAGTTAGTTGTGATCGGTCCTACCAAGTCACATACATGGGTTCGGATTGGTTATACCAATCACATGGATCGGTTCTACCTAAATATGGTACCTGCTTGTGATCGGTCATACCAGTCACTAGGATCGGTCATACCAATTACAAGAATCGGTTTCATATACACATGGTATGTACTTGTGATTGGTCCTACCAGTCACTAATATCGGTCATACCAATTATAAGAATCAATCACACAACCTCTTATGATCGGTCACACCAATTACCAGAATGAGTCATACCAATTACAAGGATCAATCATACCATATCATGGTGATTACTTAGGATCAGCTACACCAATTACCAGAACCGGTCATACCAATCATAAGTCTAGGTATTATGATCGGTTATACCAAGATACATAACCTGAGATAAGACCGGTTCTACCAACACACACATATTGGTCATCCGAAGAATACGCAATGAATAGCCGGACCAATATACCTATTGATTTCCCTTTCAATTCATGAACTAATTTCACGAACATACTTCTTTTAAACAATTATAAACATCGTTTCCTAGGATGAAATCTTCACCATAAACTCATACACATAATCGTAAAGCAATATACAAGATTATGGCGATGTCATATCTACGAAGTTCAAAAGATAAGCATTATACTTCGTAATATAATTCCTTAACACTATTACCATACTATTATGATGTCTATCCACTAGAGTATTATATACGATATATACATCTTCGCATGTTATGTTTTCAATATAGCATGACTTGAAAGATACGTTAGGAATGAAGCAAATTCAAGTCAATATTACTAACCCCAAGTGGAAGGATTATGTCGTCGTTATAATCGTTACTTCTTCTCATTCTTCAGAGTAATAGTTTTATGTCTCAACATTCCTAGACTTTCTAGTCTAACCTAAACCAATCTGTATCACACAAAAAAGTATATCGAATAGATAAATATGTCTCCCACGGATATACCTACGAGTTTTGTTCCGTATTTTGATAATTCAAGGTGAACATGAACCAATTGATATACCGGACTTATATTCTCGAAGAATAGCCTAGAAATATAAATCACCTCACAATAATCTTAATCGATTAACGAAACAAGATATTGTGGAATCACAAACGATGAGACGAAGATGTTTGTGACTACTTTTCAATCTTTCCTATCGGAGAATAAATCTCGAGCAAATATTAAATAAGATAGTACTCAATCACGATAGAAAACAACAAGATCAGAATAAGCAACTACAGAGAAATAGTTGGGTCTCGCTTATCAATCCCAATGAAGTCTTCAAGTCGTTAATCTACAGGGTTTCGTGAAAAACCTAAGGTTAAAGAAGAATCGACTCTAGTAGCAACTAGTAACACACTAGAGGTGTGGGGATTAGGTTTCCCAGTTGCTGGAGTTCTCCTTTATATAGTCTTCAAATCAGGGTTTGCAATCAATGCTACCTTGGTAACAAAGCATTCAATATTCACAGTTATATGAAAACTTGATTAGATACAAGTTGTTAGAGAACTGCTCGGTCGAACTCGCATGCGTTGCTATCTCAAGCATGTTTGTCAATGTTAGTGATCAAAACTATAAGTCTTGATTTCTAGTCTACTATAGTTAAGTCTCGGACTAGGATAGAAAGTGCAGTTGAGATCGAGACTCCATGGAAATCATCATACAAAGACGAAGAACAACTCAAGGAACTAGTGGAACTTCATCGACTAAAAGGTATGTGGATACTTGAACTATCACTCAAAAGTCTATCTACTCTATCTCCTATCTTGAAACAAAAGTCGTTTTGCTATATAGACTTTGATTATACACATTTGCTATTTCGAGCCGAGTTTATGTCGCTTATCTATTTCTCGAAATATGTGTTGGTAAGATTTCGCTTTGGCCAAGTTCATCTTTACCTAGTGACGAAAGTCATATTATGTTTCAATTACTTGAAAATGGCTTTGACGAAAAAATAGTTTGTGAACAACAACTATATAACATCCTCTAAGAATGTTTCAATGATTGAAATGAGAGTTTAGATTATATAATCATTGTTGGATAAAAGCATTATGTGGTAACTCATACATGTATAAGTCCTTATTCCTTAAACCAAAGTATGCGTACTTTGTTGCTGTTGATGGTGGTTTTTAGCTTAGGTTAAAATCGTAAAATTGTACATCTGACATGACGTCACTATGACCATTAGCACATTTATTGAATCAATCAGCATGCCTACGTAAGAATTACCGGGGTACCCTTTTTTTTTACATGGGTCATGTTCCACGGCAGAACCCTTAACACTGACTGACATTATCTATGCCAAACCCAAATTCTCATGCTACCGCGCCAAGGCATGCTAACCATGCCATCCGCACCACTGCGCCAACGGCAGACCATGCCAGCCACATCTCCGCGCCATTCATGCCAACCATGCTAGCCGCACCACCGCGCCAATGGCATGCCATGCCAGCCGCACCTCCGCGCCAAGGCATGCCAACCATGCCAGCCGCACCACATGTGCCAATGGCATGCCAACCACCTTGACGCGCCATACCATGACGGCCTTCCCTATGCGGCTACCAAAACGAAGGCGTGCGATGATCAACGGCCACCCTTCCATCTTAGATGCAAATCTTAGCCGTCCAAGGTCGCCAAACAACGCATGGTAAACTTTGGACCAAAACCCTAGTTTTGGCCACGCCAAACCGCGCCAAGGCATGGCGTGCCACGTGTTCCAATGGCATGCCAACCACCTTGCCGCGCCATACCACGCCGGCCTTCCCTATGCGGCTACCAAAACGAAGGTTTGCGATGATGAACGGCCACCCTTCCATCTTAGATGCAAATATTAGTCGTCCAAGGTCGCCAAACAACACATGGTAACCTTTGGCACAAAAACCTAGTTTTGGTCACGCCAAACCGCGCCAAGGCATGCCATGCCAACTACCTTGTCGCGCCATACCATGCCGTCCTTCCCTATGTGGCTACCAAAACGAAGGCGTGCGATGATCAATGGCCACCCTTCCATCTTAGATGCCAATCTTAGCCGTCCAAGATCGCCAAACAACGCATGGTAACCTTTGGCCCAAAACCCTAGTTTTGGCCACGCCAAACCGCGCCAAGGCATGCCATGCCACATGTGCCAATGGCATGCCAATCACCTTGCCGCGCCATACCATGCCGACCTTCCCTATGCGGCTACCAAAACGAAAATGTGCTATGATCAACGGCCACCCTTCCATCTTAGATGCAAATCTTAGCCGTCCAACGCCGCCAAACAATGCATGGTAACCTTTGGCCCAAAACCCTAGTTTTGGCCACGCCAAACCGCGCCAAGGCATGCCATGCCACATGTGCCAATGGCATGCCAACCACCTTGCCGCGCCATACCATGCCGGCCTTCCCTATGCGGCTACCAAAACGAAGGCGTGCGATGATCAACGACCACCCTTCCATCTTAGATTCGAATCTTAGCCGTCCAAGGTCGCCAAAAAACGCATGGTAATCTTTAGCCCAAAACCCTAGTTTTGGCCACTCCAAACCGCGCCAAGGCATACCATGCCACATGTGCCGATGGAATGCCAACCACCTTGACGCGCCATACCATGCCGGCCTTCCCTATGCGGCTACCATAACGAAGGCCTGCAACAATCAACGACCACTTTTTCATCTAAGATGCAGATATTAGCCGTCCAAGGTTACCAGCTAACGCATGGCAACCTTTGGCCCTAGTTTGGTCGCGCCTAAACAAAGCCAAAACCCTAACTTTTGGCCGCGCCTAAACTAGGCCATATTAAAGCCATAATGATCATGCTTTCATGCCACTGGCTACCAAAACGAAGGCCTGCAACAATCAACGATCACTTTTTCATCTAAGATGCAGATCTTAGCCGTCAAAGGTTACCAGCTAACGCATGGAAACCTTTGGCCCTTGTTTGGTCGCGCATAAACAAATCCAAAACCCTAACTTTTGGCCGCGCCTAAACTAGGCCATATTGAAGCCATACTGATCATGCTTTCATGCCACTGGCTACCAAACGAAAGGTTACAATAATCAACGACTACCTTTCCTCTTAAGATGCAAAATCTCGACCGTCGAAGGTCACCACCGAGTCGGCAAGTATCCCAAGCTCAACTTGCCAGAAAAAAACAACATGCCACATGTTTTCCACGAAAATGCTCGAGACATCAACACATGTCACAAACTGGGGGATGCTCATTGGGTATTGGTTTGAAGGTTTACAGCGTGCGGCGTACACTACGCCCGTTATAAGACAGTGTCATAAGGATGAGGCGGTTAGTAAATACAGGGAGTAATGGTGAAACGCTTTCTTTTATGGAATATCAATTCCAGGCGTTACCGGTTACCACCCCCTCCCATTTACTCACCCGTTTTCCATTTCTTAATGAGACCAGAGTACGTTTCACTTCGACTGGTATAAATAGGCATTACCTATTTCCACAAAACAACAAGTTCAAGTCATGAGGATACAACACTCAGAAAGTATTTGCTAGCTTTCCATCTGTTAGCTTCCCACTTTCTGATACAAGTCGTGAAACAACTACTCTTCCAGAATCAACTATTCTGGTCCCAACACTCTTCGCTTCCCTCCCCAAAACCAACCCTTCTCCTTCATTTTGTGACTGAAGAAAGTATGGAAGGGCCATTTCTTGGTTTAAGCCGGATTTGTACAGATTGCTCTCTCGAATCTAAAGTACTCCCTTGCAGTACATTGTTTAGGGTTTAAACTCATTTCTCACCCACACACCCGCAATTACCAAAATCAGCAGAAATCCTTTTCACCCTCAAACAATTGGCGACCACAGTGGGAGATCAATCTCTCGGTTGCAATATCAACTTCCAAATTTCCGATATCACCTTTCACTTCCAACTGCAACATGGTGGAACCCATATCTGGATCAGCCACCGAGAACACCAATGATGAATATGTCCTTGGTGTTAATGCTACTTCCAACGACATCACTACGCCGCCTACTGACCCCGGCAGCATCGAATGCACTCCTTCAGGTGTAACACCACCAATAACCAGGGCCAGAGCCGCTGCCGCCTCTAATGTTCCTGCGCAACTTGCTAATCCTGGCAGTACTGAAAGCCCTCCTTCAAGCGTTACGCCTCCAATCACCAGAGCCAGAGATGCTGCTACCGCCCTTAACGCTTCGTCAAGCATGACGCCTCCAACCGCCACTAAGACTCCAATTACCCCACCAACGGGACGAGAAACCGGAGGAACCATAGGAAGCAGACCCTATGTAACCATCGCTGATTTGATGGAACGACATGAAGTTCTCGTTAGAGCCCAGACGGACATGGTCTCTACACAGAAATAAGTACTTGTTTTTCTCAAGCCCTGACAGAACGGCTGCCGCAGGAGTCACGCCCTCCATAGCCAATGAGAGACGCCTTCAACACCCATGGCGCCAGCACCTCGACGGAACGCATCTCCGCGGACGAGGAGATTCTTGCCAGAACCCTATTGGAAAGAAATCAGCCGTCCAATTCTGTCACACGAGAGGATCTGGAGCAACTTCTCCGAAATCGAATCAAGAATGATGAAATAGACATGCATCAACATCAACCTCCTTACCCACCTGAAATACAAAGAATTCCTCTTCCAAGAGGATACTCCTCTCCTCAATTCACCATGTACGATGGAAATGCACGTGAGCATGTCTCTCGATTCTTGGAGTCCCTAGGCGAACATGAATACAATCACGTTCTTCGTCTGAGGGAGTTTTCGAAATCACTTACCGGAAGAGCATACACATGGTACAACAGCATCCCCAACTGGGGTGGCATGGATACCGCATTTTACAAAAAGTACTTCTTTATGTCTGAACAAGTTACCTTCTCGGACCTAAGAAGGATGTACCAACGGGACAACGAACATCCAAATGATTTTGTCAAGAGATTCAGGGTTCAAGCACTAGACTATCATGACCCAAACGTGACCGAACAACATCTGGTGAATTCATGCATCAACGGTATGCCTCCCATTTACCGCGCCTTGCTAGAGAACCTGCTTTTCCAGACATTCTCTAAGCTCCATGAAGCTGCCAGGCGATCAACAACGACAGCACCAGCATTATTAGAAAGAGCTAGACAAACCAGAGCCGAAGACGTGCGCGAAACTCGTGGAATAGACGTCTCATCAACAAGCAGTACAACACTGGTCCCTCTTCTGTGAGTGTAGTAAATGAGGGAGGAATAAGGAAGGCCCCAGCTGCAGACCAGCAGCCTAAACGCGAAGCACCAGCACGACGAGCAACTCCGCCACGGAAGGCCGCCGCTAAAGCTCTCATGCGTCATCACGAAGCTGAAGTAAATGCCCTGGATTTCCTGTTTCCCATTGAGGAGGTGATCGATCTCTTAGAAGCGTAGATTTAAGATCATGTTATCAAACTACCATCTCCCAGAAGCCCACCGATTGAGGCCGAGATGGCAAACCCCAAGTACTGCCACTACCACAGATTTTTTCATCACCCAACCAGTGATTGCAACAGGCTAAAACATATTTTCAAAGAAAAGATAGAGGCAGGGGAACTTCAGCAAGGAAACAAGGGAGTACATCAAGAACCACTTCCGGTGAGGAATTGTGGAGTCTCTGGGGAATCCGTGCACTAGACTGTACGATCCATGATGCAGCACGTATGCGAAATTCTCTACCTTTCCAAGGTACAGTGCCAAGATATCTTCACGTCTCTCAATTGTGTCGTGTCGGGAAAAAGGCTTTTTCCCACTACGGAAGCCACGCCAAGAGCTCAAGCTCTCTCAGGAAGCGGAATCGAAAAAGACAACTGGGGACTGCTGACCACGTCCTATTTAAGAGGTATTGAATTCGACAACACGCTAATCGACGCGGCCTCTGACTTCAACATTGTTACCTTCAAGACTCTGAAAGCTGCGGGATTTACGAAACAAGAGGCTATCCATTCCCCATCCGTGATTGAGAGCCCGGGAGGGGAAGCCTTGAACGCGTACGTCTACATTAACCTCGAGATCAGGATGGGAGACGCTATAACGCATAAAAAATTCCACATTGTCAAAGAACTAGGTTACGAAATGATATTGGGGCACTTGTGGGTACTCGACAACAAGACGAAATTGGGAACATCTCCTCTACCAATGTCAACGCCCAAAAGAATCTCCAACAAACCGTCCCACCTGCTTCCGCATCGACGAGCTACCGATGGAACCCGGTCACCTGGAGAATACATGTTGGCGCTAACTCATAGGTTCCAAACGCAAGTAAGTTTGGCCGAACGATCTTCTCTACAACCAGTCATTTCTTCTCATATTCCGTCATGGGGACTCAACGCGATTACCAGCGTGGAAGATGTCAAGAGATGTGAGTGGGGGGCTGGGCCATTCAAACGCTTTACAAAGAATTTGGAAGATGCAATCGAAACCGACGAGACCAGTATTCAAGCGGTTACATAACACCCGAACTCGTTTCGAATCGGAGATATGGTGGTCAAAGCGAACTTGTTTCAAGTCGGGAAGATGATGGTGAAGATACCTGTTCGGACCGATTCACCCAAGGAAAAAGAAGACGAGCCATATCTGGTGGGAGACGTCCTTCTGGGGGGTAACTGCAAGCTCATCAACACAGAAAATCTTGGAGGTGTGGTAATTCACTCACGATGGCTTAAACCCATCAATACCTAAACCGATGTATTACTCTCTTCCAGCACTCTCCCTTTAGTATTTTCTTCAGCAATTTCTCCTTTCACTTGATATTTGGATTTCACCGAGATGAATGCACCGTTTGTCTTATTCATTAGGGTTTCGTTTTTTATTCAAAAGCATACCTTTCTTTCCGAATGAGTTTTCCGAATCTCAGGAAAAAAAAAATACACCAAATAAATCCCAAATCATGGAGAAGCCATTAACCATCCAATCACAACCAGAAACATCAACCCATTCTAACGGAAGACTTGGGTCTTTCACAATGAGAAGTTTTATTCAAAGATAGAAACCGCAAGCGGGATGCTAATTGAAGAAACCCTAACTTCGCCACGAATACAAGGAAGGTAAAAAAAAAAAAAGTCTGCAAAACATCAGGACAACTAAGCGGCGAATAGAAACAATAAAAAGGGAGAAGCTAGTCATTGAAAGTTAATGCGCGAATCGCCAATCCCTCGGTCAGAGCTCTTTCAAACACTTTCCCCAACAGTCTTTCGGGCAGCGAAGATTCCATCCAGAAACCACATCAACAATAACAGCCTCAACATCCCACCTGGAAGTCATCTCAGCAGCAACAACATCCGTCTATTTACCGAAATCCGCCTCGACAATCGACCCAGCATATGCCACCACGACTTCCCCAATGTCACAGACAACAGTTTCGTCGTCTACTCCGAAAGTTGTTTCAGTTTCATCGACCGCAGCATCATCATCTACCTCGGAAGTCTTCTCAGCGACCTTTCGAGGATAATTTCCCGATTCATTTTACATCAGAACCAAGGGTTACGACACCGTTCTGGATAGGGGAGCTACGTTGATTTTCCTCTAAAAATTTCACAAACTCGATCTTTCGCCATTTCAACTGAGAAGCAAACTGTCCCGCCCTAACAGTGGGCCGTGAAGAGGTTTTGTTGCACCAAAGCCTCCCAACGCATTGGGATGCTTCGCCGCCTTCCCGTTCTTCCTCCAAAGATATGTCCCGAATAATTTCGCCAGCTTACAGAGATTCAATTCTATTCAATGCCTCCCCATGAGAAGAAGACTGGTTTTCTCCGATTCCAAAGTTTATCCCCAAAGAGTTGGAGGCACGTCTGTCACTGGAAGATCCCATTATGCGCTACAAAACCAGAGAAAGGATAGAGGATAGACACAACTTGAGGACAACCTGTGCGAGTGAAGGATTCAAGATCATCTCTTATATCCAGCAGAGCGATGAGGTCCCGAAAAGGAAAGCCTCCTACTAGCCGCGGATTGAAGCGTGACATCAGATTCTAATGAAACCGTTTTTGATTTAAATTTTTTCGTGTGGTTGTAGTAATAAAGGTTCAAACTCTCGGACTTGTGAAGGTAATGGATTTTTAGATTTATAAAAACTATATACACAAAGATATTAACAATGGTGCAAGAGGTACTGGGGTTTAGGATTCCACCGAATTCATTTCTTAAGGTTCAAATAATGATTCTTTTAACAATTATAGCTCAGTAAATATATAAAATATATTGACTCTTATTTTTGCCAAGATAAATTCTCCAAATATTAGATGTAAATGTTAAGCATGAGGCATCAAATCATCTAAGCTAAGCATGCCGCATCAAATCAAATGACAACTAATTTTTTCAAATCATAATTTCAATTAAAATTAGTGCAAAAGTCATGAGAAGAATTAAATATAATTACCCAAGTGTGAAATAAGGCTTTCTCCATCACCCCAGTGTTGGGGTTTATCTCCTCATATTAATCATAATCTCAAAATACACGTATTAAGCTCAAAAAGTTGATTAAAGGGAGTAAAACAAGTGAACAGAAAAATTGCAACAGAAATAACTGTTGCAAAGGCGCTGTTCACCGTTACAAAAGGAAGAACGATAAAAAGATAAACTGTTGTTGTAGCGTTTTAAGACCCACACTACGACCCACGAGCCTCTGTCGTTGTCACTGTTTAAGAACGACTGCTCTGGCAGGTCCGTTCTTCGTGTTCTTCAGGCGTGTTAACGGCAGCAGCAGCAGCAGCAGGTAACTTCTCTGCAACTCCTCCTGCGCCTCTCTGCTCGCCTCCAAACCTCCCCAAAACTCTCGACCACCATTTTAGTAGACCCAAAGATCATATTTATACTCAAAGACACGCTGAAATCCCTCGCCATAACTCCAAATAATTCGTCTTTACTCGGCAGTGAATAACATTATTTTTGAATATTTTCTTACCAGATTTAGAATTTCACACGTAAACTTCGATCCTGCACGCTCTAGTAAGCCTTATACATGCCTCATAAGTCATCCAACTCCTCCAAAACACTTCCATGCACAACCAAAACACACAAAACACCGTGTACAGGTCGTGTTCACTCCGTGTAGCTCTGTTTTGAGCTCGAGAATCAAATCGATATTTCCAGCCAATTCCGATCAATTTCGACACCCAAACTATCTTCCATAGGCTAAATCACATCTTTCTGCCAAAATTCAGCCATTGAATCGACCTACAACTACTTCATTTCTTCGATCGAAAATTCTCCTGAACTGTGAACATTTTCCCGCCAATTTTCAGTTTTCAAATTGTTGAAGAAGGTGCCCCTTATCCTGGACTGGGGTGCGAATATCAGATGCCTTGGGGGGTGACCTGGGGGTGCCCCTTAGTAATTAGGTTACCCCTTATCCAAACTTGGGAGTCCGAATAACACGTGTCCTCCGGGTGCCAAAATCAACTTTTCGAGCCGAATTTTCTTAAAATATTTATTTCCAAAAAAATACCTACAAATACATAAAATAACAAAATTAGTACAAAATCGAGTGCCAACAATATATAGTATTGAGAACAAATTGGACACAAAAATGTGTCTATCAAATACCCCCAAACTTATTATTTGCTAGTCCTCGAGCAAAATTTATTCTTGAAAAGTGACCGAGTTAATCTCGGGTGGGTTTATCAGAGGTGTACCCACAAAAACCAATACTCCATACCCTAGCTATCTACGCAGAACCTTGGAAAGCACTAAAGAACCTCCTTGGTTGGCATACAATTATTGACTCTAAGAGGAAGAACCCTGATGCGAAATTCCAATTGCTGTACACGAGTTTGCACTCAAGCATACTAAAATTCATATAAGTGACAGAGCTATACTAAGATAGTTTCACGATGGACATCATACTCGGAGTCAGACTAATCACATGAAAAGATTAAGAAGATGGAAAGAAAAATGTAGATGGTTGAAAAGCGAACGGTGTTTCCCATATCTGTCTGAAGGCCTCTGCCAAGATGAACCTAACCTAAATGACTGAGATACCGGTCTGACTAATATTAACACACTGGCATATACAAGGGAACCAGTGGTCAATAACTTAAATCTAGATCAACAAACTGGCAAATACAAGGGAACCAGCAGTTGACTACACATAACAATAACCATTTCTTTCTTTCTTTCTTTCTTTTTTTTTTAACTTAACGGCATGAATAGATCTTTTTGATCCAAGCGCATGCTTCTTGTCAGCAGATTACACGATAGTTCCCACGGGTCCTGCATTCCACGCTTGCTTAGGCGACGGAAACAGGGAGAACACACGCATATTGCTATCCAAGTGTTAATACTTATTCCGATTGGTCTAACTGGTCCGGTCTTTTTTTTTTTTTTTTTTTGGAAAAGGTAACTCAGTCACTCTATTTCACCCTAGCAAAGGTAACAACTTGAATCGTGTGCCCCACCAAATCACTTGAAACAAAAGAAAACTAAAAATAGAAAGTGAAAAGGACTCGACAAGATATGGCGAAACTATCATGTTATTTCTAACACCTGAGCTTTGTGCTTTTATGAATAGACTCTATAGATGTTTCCATCTAGTCAGATTGGTTCCTCAACTCCTAAAACAAAAATGTTTCCATCCACTTAGATTGGTTAGTGCTATCCTAAATACGCATAAATTTCTAGGCTCTGGAGTTTATTTATTGCAACTAAAAAGTTTCTCCCATACCCCCAAACTTAAATATAACATTGTCCTCAATGTTCTAAAGATGAAATTAAAAGCATGAACAAGGAGAGACAGTTACTATTTGAAGCAAAAGAGTGAAGGAAGGATATTACCGGGTTGCATGAGATTGGGTTACCTCCCAAGAAGTGTTAAGTTTAAAGTCTTCAGCCAGACTTAGGAAAGGATTAGTCAACTCGAACCATAAAGTAACAGTCGAAATAACTGTGGGTCTTCAAAACGAAAAAGAGCTGACCAAAGGAAACTACAATAACCCAAGAAAGTGAACAAGAATAACATGCCCTTATCTAGTTTCCTGATTAAGATATTTATATCTAATTGTGGTTCAGGTTCAGGTTCTATGAAAGGGTCTAAATAGAATATTTTCATTGGCTGCGTTTCTTCATAGATGGGATCCGAATCACTAGGTCTTAGAGTCTGTAAAAACTCAAATACGAACTTAGAATCACGAAGTAATAACCTAAATAATTGCGGATCCTCTAAGTCAGTCAGATATGACTTACAAAGTTGACCACAGTGAGAATTGTGGTCATTCTTAAGCAAATGTGCCGATTCTAATTTTCTAAGGCATTTAGGTTTAGTCTCACAACTTAATAAGTGACACATTTGAAATCTATACGTTCCCACAATTGGAAGAAAACTATTTGGTGGGAAAACAAAATCAATCTTGGTATTATTGCCTGGGTTAACCACATCAACCAGAGGATGGGTTTCTAACATTTGAGACTCTTGTTGGATATCATTAGGTTCTGGAAAACGATTATGAAGATAATCTTGTAAGATGGTTGCGGCATTGATGTCAAGTCCCAAGTGAGGGAACTTACTAAGAGTTAAAGCACATGGAGAATGATACTCACCCCCAAACTTAGAGTTTTCGGCGTCTCTAGATAGACTGGTCATAACCTCCCTAATTTCTAGGTCGGCAATTGATTTTTCTAAGTCAGGTTCATCCTCGCTAATCTCTACGAGTTCATCTAAGACTATTGTTTCTAAATCGTTTGACTCGATCTCAAGATAAACTGGTTCCTCTAAACCATCATCAGTTTCGTAAACAGGACATACTACATCGTCTGAAACGGGGGTATCTCTAGTCAAATCCTCGTCCTTTTGAATAGGTGAATAATTTTTAAAATTATTAGGATCTGAACCAGAAATAATATAATCATTATAAGGCTCAACTGGGGTAACAAATTCCTGATCACTATTCCCACATATTTCAGATTCTTCATCATCACTATCCTCATCATCATGATACAATTTTTGAAATTCAAGAATTCTCAATCTTTGTTCCAAACTACATGGTCTATGTTTATAATATTTCTCATAGATCGTTAGAGGTGATTCCTCAATAAAAGTTGGAGTATCCATATATCGCTGCCCACGCATATATTCACCAAGAGTCATTTCCGAAGACGTCTCTTGATAACGAGAATTTCTAGACATATATTCTCGCAACGTCATCGCAGGTGGCGTCTCCTCAAAAGGATTCATCACCGAATAAATATAAACTACAGAGGGATTCTATACAATCACAAACAAGGCCGACTCGACTCCACCAAAGCAAACCTAAAGATTTCTAGCAAACAAAAAGCATGATGGCTCCACTTAGATTTTTTTTAGACCAGCTTATATCTTTCGAAAGGGAATTCGTTTCAATTAATCATGAAAGAGTTGCATAAATAAATTTAAATAAATTTTACCACATAACTTTTGGAAGAACGGCTTCCTCCGTCACCCCTGGGATTGGATTTATCTACTCATGATGAAAAACCTCTCAAAATGATTCATTGATACTCAAAAGTTGTTTACAATCAAGAGAAAATGGAGAAAAAATGGTTTACAACACTGTTTGCAACGCATAAAAACGTTACAAACAGCTGTTAGAACAGCGACAAAAGGGAAGTGCCGTTTCCTGGTTGAATACGTCCCTCACTTGAGCGTCGCAGACGCTTGGGTAAAACGACTGCTTCTACGCGTCTGTTCTTCGCGTTCTTCAGTTTACACCAGCAGAAAACTCTTCACTGCGTGTTCTTCTTTTTGATTTTTTTCGACTCCTAAACTATCCCCCAGACTCTCCAACTCTTCTCAACTCTTTAGCCTTGTATTTATAGTGTTTTAGAACAAAAATATCCGACCATAACACCGTATAATCTCCCATTAATCCCGTCATTGCTCGCTGCCCATATTTAACAATAATTTCCATTTTTGGCTTCTACACACGTAAAATTTGATCCTGCACGCTCTGTTTAGCCTTATACATGCCTCATAAGTCATCCAACTCCTCCAAAACACTTCCATGCACAACCAAAACACACACAACACCGTGTACAGGTCGTGTTCACTCCGTGTAGCTCTGTTTTGAGCTCGAGAATCAAATCGATATTTCCAGCCAATTCCGATCAAATTCGACACCCAAACTATCTTCCTTAGGCTAAATCACATCTTTCTACCAAAATTCAGCCATTGAATCGACCTACCACTACTTCATTTCTTTGATCGAAAATTCTCCTGTGTGTGAACATTTTTCCCGCCAATTTTGAGAATTTGAATTGTTGAAGAAGGTGCCCCTTATCCTGGACTGGGGTGCGAATAGCATATGCCTTGGGGGTGACCTGGGGGTGCCCCTTAGTAATTAGGTTACCCCTTATCCAAACTTGGGAGTCCGAATAACACGTGCCCTCCGGGTGCCAAAATCAACTTTTCGAGCCGAATTTTCTTAAAATATTTATTTCCAAAAAATACCTACAAATACATAAAATAACAAAATTAGTACAAAATCGAGTGCCAACAATATATAGTATTGAGATCAAATTAGACACAAAAATGTGTCTATCAAATACCCCCAAACTTATTATTTGCTAGTCCTCGAGCAAAATTTATTCTTGAAAAGTGACCGAGTTAATCTCGGGTGGGTTTATCAGAGGTGTACCCACAAAAACCAATACTCCAGATCCTAGCTATCTACGCAGAACCTTGGAAAGCACTAAAGAACCTCCTTGGTTGGCATACAATTATTGATTCTAAGAGGAAGAACCCTGATGCGAAATTCCAATTGCTGTACACGAGTTTGCACTCAAGCATACTAAAATTCATATAAGTGACAGAGCTCTACTAAGATAGTTTCACGATGGACATCATACTCGGAGTCAGACTAATCACATGAAAAGATTAAGAAGATGGAAAGAAAAATGTAGATGGTTGAAAAGCGAACGGTGTTTCCCATATCTGTCTGAAGGCCTCTGCCAAGATGAACCTAACCTAAATGACTGAGATACCGGTCTGACTAATATTAACACACTGGCATATACAAGGGAACCAGTGGTCAATAACTTAAATCTAGATCAACAAACTGGCAAATACAAGGGAACCAGCAGTTGACTACACATAACAATAACCATTTTTTTTTTTAACTTAACGGCATGAATAAATCTTTTTGATCCAAGCGCATGCTTATTGTCAGCAGATTACACGATAGTTCCCACGGGTCCTGCATTCCACGCTTGCTTAGGCGACGGAAACAGGGAGAACACACGCATATTGCTATCCAAGTGTTAATACTTATTCCGATTGGTCTAACTGGTCCGGTCTTTTTTTTTTTTTTTTTTTTGGAAAAGGTAACTCAGTCACTCTATTTCACCCTAGCAAAGGTAACAACTTGAATCGTGTGCCCCACCAAATCACTTGAAACAAAAGAAAACTAAAAATAGAAAGTGAAAAGGACTCGACAAGATATGGCGAAACTATCATGTTATTTCTAACACCTGAGCTCTGTGCTTTTATGAATAGACTCTATAGATGTTTCCATCTAGTCAGATTGGTTCCTCAACTCCTAAAACAAAAATGTTTCCATCCACTTAGATTGGTTAGTGTTATCCTAAATACGCATAAAATTCTAGGCTCTGGAGTTTATTTATTGCAACTAAAAAGTTTCTCCCATACCCCCAAACTTAAATCTAACATTGTCCTCAATGTTCTAAAGATGAAACTAAAAGCATGAACAAGGAGAAACTGTTACCATTTGAAGCGAAAGAGTTAAGGAAAGATATTACCGTGTTGCATGAGATTGGGTTACCTCCCAAGAAGTGCTAAGTTTAAAGTCTTCAGCCAGACTTAGGAAAGGATTAGTCAACTCGAACCATAAAGTAACAGTCGAAATAACTTTGGGTCTTCAAAACGAAAAAGAGCTGACCAAAGGAAACTACAATAACCCAAGAAAGTGAACAAGAATAACATGCCCTTATCTAGTTTCCTGATTAAGATATTTATATCTAATTGTGGTTCAGGTTCAGGTTCTATGAAAGGGTCTAAATAGAATATTTTCATTGGCTGCGTTTCTTCATAGATGGGATCCGAATCACTAGGTCTTAGAGTCTGTAAAAACTCAAATACGAACTTAGAATCACGAAGTAATAACCTAAATAATTGCGGATCCTCTAAGTCAGTCAGATATGACTTACAAAGTTGACCACAGTGAGAATTGTGGTCATTCTTAAGCAAATGTGTCGATTCTAATTTTCTAAGGCATTTAGGTTTAGTCTCACAACTTAATAAGTGACACATTTGAAATCTATACGTTCCCACAATTGGAAGAAAACTATTTGGTGGGAAAACAAAATCAATCTTGGTATTATTGCCTGGGTTAACCACATCAACCAGAGGATGGGTTTCTAACATTTGAGACTCTTGTTGGATATCATTAGGTTCTGGAAAACGATTATGAAGATAATCTTGTAAGATGGTTGAGGCATTGATGTCAAGTCCCAAGTGAGGGACCTTACTAAGAGTTAAATCACATGGAGAATGATACTCACCCCCAAACTTAGAGTTTTCGGCGTCTCTAGATAGACTGGTCATAACCTCCCTAATTTCTAGGTCGGCAATTGATTTTTCTAAGTCAGGTTCATCCTCGCTAATCTCTACGAGTTCATCTAAGACTATTGTTTCTAAATCGTTTGACTCGATCTCAAGATAAACTGGTTCCTCTAAACCATCATCGGTTTCGTAAACAGGACATACTACATCGTCTGAAACGGGGGTATCTCTAGTCAAATCCTCGTCCTTTTGAATAGGTGAACAATTTTTAAAATTATTAGGATCTGAACCAGAAATAATATAATCATTATAAGGCTCAACTGGGGTAACAAATTCCTGATCACTATTCCCACATATTTCAGATTCTTCATCATCACTATCCTCATCATCATGATACAATTTTTGAAATTCAAGAATTCTCAATCTTTGTTCCAAACTACATGGTCTATGTTTATAATATTTCTCATAGATCGTTAGAGGTGATTCCTCAATAAAAGTTGGAGTATCCATATATCGCTGCCCACGCATATATTCACCAAGAGTCATTTCCGAAGACGTCTCTTGATAACGAGAATTTCTAGACATATATTCTCGCAACGTCATCGCAGGTGGCGTCTCCTCAAAAGGATTCATCACCGAATAAATATAAACTACAGAGGGATTCTATACAATCACAAACAAGGCCGACTCGACTCCACCAAAGCAAACCTAAAGATTTCTAGCAAACAAAAAGCATGATGGCTCCACTTAGATTTTTTTTAGACCAGCTTATATCTTTCGAAAGGGAATTCGTTTCAATTAATCATGAAAGAGTTGCATAAATAAATTTAAATAAATTTTACCACATAACTTTTGGAAGAACGGCTTCCTCCGTCACCCCTGGGATTGGATTTATCTACTCATGATGAAAAACCTCTCAAAATGATTCATTGATACTCAAAAGTTGTTTACAATCAAGAGAAAATGGAGAAAAAATGGTTTACAACACTGTTTGCAACGCATAAAAACGTTACAAACAGCTGTTAGAACAGCGACAAAAGGGAAGTGCCGTTTCCTGGTTGAATACGTCCCTCACTTGAGCGTCGCAGACGCTTGGGTAAAACGACTGCTTCTACGCGTCTGTTCTTCGCGTTCTTCAGTTTACACCAGCAGAAAACTCTTCACTGCGTGTTCTTCTTTTTGATTTTTTTCGACTCCTAAACTATCCCCCAGACTCTCCAACTCTTCTCAACTCTTTAGCCTTGTATTTATAGTGTTTTAGAACAAAAATATCCGACCATAACACCGTATAATCTCCCATTAATCCCGTCATTGCTCGCTGCCCATATTTAACAATAATTTCCATTTTTGGCTTCTACACACGTAAAATTTGATCCTGCACGCTCTGTTTAGCCTTATACATGCCTCATAAGTCATCCAACTCCTCCAAAACACTTCCATGCACAACCAAAACACACACAACACCGTGTACAGGTCGTGTTCACTCCGTGTAGCTCTGTTTTGAGCTCGAGAATCAAATCGATATTTCCAGCCAATTCCGATCAAATTCGACACCCAAACTATCTTCCTTAGGCTAAATCACATCTTTCTACCAAAATTCAGCCATTGAATCGACCTACCACTACTTCATTTCTTCGATCGAAAATTCTCCTGTGTGTGAACATTTTTCCCGCCAATTTTGAGAATTTGAATTGTTGAAGAAGGTGCCCCTTATCCTGGACTGGGGTGCGAATAGCATATGCCTTGGGGGTGACCTGGGGGTGCCCCTTAGTAATTAGGTTACCCCTTATCCAAACTTCGGAGTCCGAATAACACGTGTCCTCCGGGTGCCAAAATCAACTTTTCGAGCCGAATTTTCTTAAAATATTTATTTCCAAAAAATACCTACAAATACATAAAATAACAAAATTAGTACAAAATCGAGTGCCAACAATATATAGTATTGAGAACAAATTGGACACAAAAATGTGTCTATCAAATACCCCCAAACTTATTATTTGCTAGTCCTCGAGCAAAATTTATTCTTGAAAAGTGACCGAGTTAATCTCGGGTGGGTTTATCAGAGGTGTACCCACAAAAACCAATACTCCAGATCCTAGCTATCTACGCAGAACCTTGGAAAGCACTAAAGAACCTCCTTGGTTGGCATACAATTATTGATTCTAAGAGGAAGAACCCTGATGCGAAATTCCAATTGCTGTACACGAGTTTGCACTCAAGCATACTAAAATTCATATAAGTGACAGAGCTCTACTAAGATAGTTTCACGATGGACATCATACTCGGAGTCAGACTAATCACATGAAAAGATTAAGAAGATGGAAAGAAAAATGTAGATGGTTGAAAAGCGAACGGTGTTTCCCATATCTGTCTGAAGGCCTCTGCCAAGATGAACCTAACCTAAATGACTGAGATACCGGTCTGACTAATATTAACACACTGGCATATACAAGGGAACCAGTGGTCAATAACTTAAATCTAGATCAACAAACTGGCAAATACAAGGGAACCAGCAGTTGACTACACATAACAATAACCATTTTTTTTTTTAACTTAACGGCATGAATAAATCTTTTTGATCCAAGCGCATGCTTATTGTCAGCAGATTACACGATAGTTCCCACGGGTCCTGCATTCCACGCTTGCTTAGGCGACGGAAACAGGGAGAACACACGCATATTGCTATCCAAGTGTTAATACTTATTCCGATTGGTCTAACTGGTCCGGTCTTTTTTTTTTTTTTTTTTTTGGAAAAGGTAACTCAGTCACTCTATTTCACCCTAGCAAAGGTAACAACTTGAATCGTGTGCCCCACCAAATCACTTGAAACAAAAGAAAACTAAAAATAGAAAGTGAAAAGGACTCGACAAGATATGGCGAAACTATCATGTTATTTCTAACACCTGAGCTCTGTGCTTTTATGAATAGACTCTATAGATGTTTCCATCTAGTCAGATTGGTTCCTCAACTCCTAAAACAAAAATGTTTCCATCCACTTAGATTGGTTAGTGTTATCCTTAATACGCATAAATTTCTAGGCTCTGGAGTTTATTTATTGCAACTAAAAAGTTTCTCCCATACCCCCAAACTTAAATCTAACATTGTCCTCAATGTTCTAAAGATGAAACTAAAAGCATGAACAAGGAGAAATTGTTACCACTTGAAGCAAAAGAGATAAGGAAGGATATTACCATGTCGCAAGAATATTGGGTTACCTCCCAAGAAGTGCTAAGTTTAAAGTCTTCAGCCAGACGTAGGAAAGGTTTAGTCAACTCGAACCGTATAAAAGTAGCCGGAATAACTGTGGGTCTTTAAAACCAAAAAGAGCTGACAAAAGGAAACTGCAGTGAACCAACGAAATGAACAACACTAGCATGCCCTTACCTAGTTTCCTGATAACTATCGCTAATTGTGGTTCAGGTTCAGGCTCTATGAAAGGGTCTAAATAGAATATTTTCATTGGCTGCGTTTCTTTATAGGTTGGATCCAAATTATTAGGTCCTAGAGTCTGGAAAAACTCAAATAAGAACTTGGAATCACAAAGTAATAACCTAAATAATTGCGGATCCTCTAAGTCAATCAGATATGACTTACAAAATTGACCACAGTGAGAATAGTGGTCATTCTTAAGCAAATGTATCGATTCTAATTTCCTAAGGCATTCAGGTTTAGTCTCACAACTTAATATTCGACACATTTGGAATATAAACGTTCCCACAGTTGGAAGAAAACTATTTGGTGGGAAAACAAAATCAATCTTGGTATTATTGCCTGGGTTAACCACATCAACCAGAGGATGGGTTTCTAACATTTGAGACTCTTGTTGGATATCATTAGGTTCTGGAAAACGATTATGAAGATAATCTTGTAAGATGGTTGAGGCATTGATTTCAAGTCCCAAGTGAGGGACCTTACTAAGAGTTAAAGCACATGGAGAATGATACTCACCCCCAAACTTAGAGTTTTCGGCGTCTCTAGATAGACTGGTCATAACCTCCCTAATTTCTAGGTCGGCAATTGATTTTTCTAAGTCAGGTTCATCCTCGCTAATCTCTACGAGTTCATCTAAGACTATTGTTTCTAAATTGTTTGACTCGATCTCAAGATAAACTGGTTCCTCTAAACCATCATCGGTTTCGTAAACAGGATATACTACATCGTCTGAAATGTGGGTATCTCTAGTCAAATCCTCGTCCTTTTGAATAGGTGAATAATTTTTAAAATTATTAGGATCTGAACCAGAAATAATATAATCATTATAAGGCTCAACTGGGGTAACAAATTCCTGATCACTATTCCCACATATTTCAGATTCTTCATCATCACTATCCTCATCATCATGATACAATTTTTGAAATTCAAGAATTCTCAATCTTTGTTCCAAACTACATGGTCTATGTTTATAATATTTCTCATAGATCGTTAGAGGTGATTCCTCAATAAAAGTTGGAGTATCCATATATCGTTGCCCACGCATATATTCACCAAGAGTCATTTCCGAAGACGTCTCTTGATAACGAGAATTTCTAGACATATATTCTCGCAACGTCATCGCAGGTGGCGTCTCCTCAAAAGGATTCATCACCGAAGAAATATAAACTACAGAGGGATTCTATACAATCACAAACAAGGCCGACTCGACTCCACCAAAGCAAACCTAAAGATTTCTAGCAAACAAAAAGCATGATGGCTCCACTTAGATTGTTTCTAGACCAGATTCTATCTTTCGAAAGGGAATTCGTTGCAATTTGAGCAAACCCCTCTGGAATCAATTCGAGTCAAAGTAAGTTGAATTGAGGCGAGGGAAGCTCAGTGGAGCTTTGATACCCAAGGCCTCACCGCTATCACAAGGCGGCGCAGTCACGCATTCAACTCACAGAAACCATCATGAACTTTGGAGTGTGCTTAAAGAGCAACCAATATTTTTCGAACGAGTTTCCTATTAAGCTCGTTACCCTATCAGTCTCGTTCTATTCCATATTTTAAAGCTTGGGTTCGCGTTAGGTTTCGTTTTCCTAAGGCGGGCAAGAAGGGAGCGGTGATGAAATCCGAACCCTTATCTTGTTTAGTCCAGGCCTTGCCCTTTACTAGGAAAATAAAGACAGTCAGGTTCGTCCTCAAACAATTATCACCTTAAGGCAGACAGTAACCCGCTTGCAGGAGATTCGCGGGTGTTTCGATTGGACTTACCTCCCGTACCAGACGGGCGATGAACCGTTGTCGTCGACTCGGGCCACGACTCTTATGCCGTGTACGAACCCGAGGGGCCGAGACGATATAGTAATCGTCGTCCTTCCCTGCACACAGTTTATATAATATTTTTTTAATTATATAACCCTTCCGTAGGGTTTTAAAAAAAATGTCCAGTGTTCAATGTCCGGGAAAAAAAAATAATGTCCAAAAATAAAAGATTACAAAAATAAAAACTTTAATTACAGTTTCTAAAAAAAAATTAATAAAAAAAAATATCTAAAAAAAAAATTATAATAAAAAAAAGTCCTTTGTCTTCTTTCCGTTCTTTTTTGCTTTAAGCTTTGCTCCTAGTCTTTATGAAATCGCCAAAAATCTTTGACAACTTCTTCTTCTTTTTTCTTTTCGATCCAAGCCTCTAAACCTGTATCACATAGACAAATACCCAAAGAACGTAAAAAAGAACAAAGAAAAATAAATCTAAAAAAAAAAAATTCTACCTAAACACAATTCCGCGTCGGCGGCGCCAAAATGATTTAAAATTTTTCGTGTGGTTGTAGTAATAAAGGTTCAAACTCTCGGACTTGTGAAGGTAATGGATTTTTAGATTTATAAAAATTATATACACAAAGATATTAACAATGGTGCAAGAGGTACTGGGGTTTAGGATTCCACCGAATTCATTTCTTAAGGTTCAAATAATGATTCTTTTAACAATTATAGCTCAGTAAATATATAAAATATATTGACTCTTATTTTTGCCAAGATAAATTCTCCAAATATTAGATGTAAATGTTAAGCATGAGGCATCAAATCATCTAAGCTAAGCATGCCGCATCAAATCAAATGACAACTAATTTTTTCAAATCATAATTTCAATTAAAATTAGTGCAAAAGTCATGAGAAGAATTAAATATAATTACCCAAGTGTGAAATAAGGCTTTCTCCATCACCCCAGTGTTGGGGTTTAGCTCCTCATATTAATCATAATCTCAAAATACACGTATTAAGCTCAAAAAGTTGATTAAAGGGAGTAAAACAAGTGAACAGAAAAATTGCAACAGAAATAACTGTTGCAAAGGCGTTGTTCACCGTTACAAAAGGAAGAACGATAAAAAGATAAACTGTTGTTGTAGCGTTTTAAGACCAACACTACCCACGAGCCGCTGTCGCTGTCACTGTTTAAGAACGACTGCTCTGGCAGGTCCGTTCTTCGTGTTCTTCAGGCGTGTTAATGGCAGCAGCAGCAGCAGCAGGTAACTTCTCTGCAACTCCTCCTGCGCCTCTCTGCTCGCCTCCAAACCTCCCCAAAACTCTCGACCACCATTTTAGTAGACCCAAAGATCATATTTATACTCAAAGACACGCTGAAATCCCTCGCCATAACTCCAAATAATTCGTCTTTACTCGGCAGTGAATAACATTATTTTTGAATATTTTCTTACCAGATTTAGAATTTCACACGTAAACTTCGATCCTGCACGCTCTAGTAAGCCTTATACATGCCTCATAAGTCATCCAACTCCTCCAAAACACTTCCATGCACAACCAACACACACAAAACACCGTGTATAATTCGTGTTCACTCCATGTAGCTCTGTTTTGAGCTCGAGAATCAAATCGATATTTCCATCCAATTCCGATCAAATTCGACACCCAAACTATCTTCCATAGGCTAAATCACATCTTTCTGCCAAAATTCAGCCATTGAATCGACCTACAACTACTTCATTTCTTCGATCGAAAATTCTCCTGAACTGTGAACATTTTCCCGCCAATTTTCAGTTTTCAAATTGTTGAAGAAGGTGCCCCTTATCCTGGACTGGGGTGCGAATATCAGATGCCTTGGGGGGTGACCTGGGGGTGCCCCTTAGTAATTAGGTTACCCCTTATCCAAACTTGGGAGTCCGAATAACACGTGTCCTCCGGGTGCCAAAATCAACTTTTCGAGCCGAATTTTCTTAAAATATTTATTTCCAAAAAAATACCTACAAATACATAAAATAACAAAATTAGTACAAAATCGAGTGCCAACAATATATAGTATTGAGAACAAATTGGACACAAAAATGTGTCTATCAGTTTTCTACCAGCGAACATGAGGAAATGCCTGAACGTGAGGTGAATTAGGGTTTGGTGAAAAAACGTGGAAGTACATGTTTAAGACACACTTGCCCACGTTGTTACTTCTCTGCCGCCAGCACCGAGACTTGAAAAAACAAAACCAACAAGGTGACATGAAGAGAAGGAATAACGCTCCCTTTCTACGGGCATAACACTTGCGAGGTTTTGAGTAAGGAAATGACTTCCTATGTGAGTCAAATAAGGAAAGGAGGCAACCATGCTCGAAAAGACAAGCCACCACCGTGCCAAGCCGTCCGCGCCATGCTTTCCTTGCCAGAACCGTGCCATGCCTTGGCCCCACCATGCCAAGCCGTTTGCGCACGCCTTTCACCACCGTCCACGTCATGCTTGCCACGCCAAGCTATAAACCAAGCCCATTCCCACACTTGCGTCGTACCGATCCCAAGCCAACAAAATGCCTGCGGCCCCCTTCCACCCCGCACCAACACCAACAACTCGCCAAGCCAGCGTCTCGATGTTTCCCAACCCAGCCAAGGTGATGCATGACCAGACTAAGCCGACGATATTCATCTCACTACTTCATGTTCTATACCACAAATAGAATCTATGCAAGTCCGACAAATACGAGGATCATGAACTCTCCTTACCTCTCGAAAAAGTTAGTCGGACCTTCCTGACCATCTTTTCACGACCTGTCATTTCGATTTTTGTCCTCGCCTGTCACCATCTTATGCTTACCTCGCAACAATACTCATGTTCCGAGCTAAGCAAGGGACTTAATGTTGATGGTGGTTTTTAGCTTAGGGTAAAAATCGTAAAAGTATATATCTGACATGACATCACTATGACCATTAGCACATTTATTGAATCAATCAGCATGCCTACGTAAGAATTACTGGGGTACCCTTTTTTTTACATGGGTCATGTTCCACGGCAGAACCCTTAACACTGACTGGCATCATCTATTCCAAAACCTAATTCTCATGCAACCGCACCAAGGCATGCCAACCATGCTGGTCGCATCACTGCGCCAATGGCATACCATGTCAGCCACATCTCCGCGCCAAGGCATGCCAACCATGCCAGCCGCACCACTGTGACAATGGCATACCATGCCAGCCACATCTCCGCGTCAAGGCATGCCAACCATGCCAGCTGCACCTCCGCGCCAAGGCATTCCAGCCGCACCACTACGCCAATGGCATGCCATGCCAGCCGCACCTCCACGCCAAGGCATGCCAACCATGCCGGCCTTCCCTGTGCGGCTACTACAATGAAGGCGTGCGATGACCAACGGCCACCCTTCCATCTTAGATGAAAATTTTAGCCGTCCAAGGTCGCAAAACAAAGCATGGTAACCTTTGGCCCAAAACCCTAGTTTTGGCCACGCCAAACCGCACCAAGGCATGCCATGCCACATGTGCCAATGGCATTCCAACCACCTTGCCGCGCCATACCATGCCGGCTTTCCCTATGCGGCTACCAAAACAAAGGCATGCGATGATCAACGGCCACCCTTCCATCTTAGATGCAAATCTTAGCCGTCCAAGGTCGTCAAACAACGCATGGTAACCTTTGGCCCAAAACCCTAGTTTTGGCCACGCCAAACCGCGCCAAGGCATGCCATGCCACATGCTCCAATGGCATGCCAACCACCTTGCTGCGCCATACCAAGCCGACCTTCCCTATGCAACTACCAAAACGAAGGCGTACGATGATCAACTGCCACCCTTCCATCTTAGATGCAAATCTTAGCCATCCAAGGTCGCCAAACAACGCATGGTAACCTTTGGACCAAAACCCTAGTTTTGGCCACGCCAAACCGTGCCAAGGCATGCCATGCCACATGTTCCAATGGCATGCCAACCACCTTGACGCGCCATACCATGTCGGCTTTCCCTATGCGGCTACCAAAACGAAGGCGTGCGATGATCAAAGGCCATCCTTCCATCTTAGATGCAAATCTTAGCCGTCCAAGGTCGCCAAACAACGCATTGTAATCTTTGGACCAAAACCCTAGTTTTGGAAACGCCAAACCGCGCCAAGGAATGCCATGCCACATGCGTCAATGGCATGCCAACCACCTTGCCGCGCCATACCATGTCGGCCTTCCCTATGCGACTACCAAAATGAAGGCCTGCAACAATCAACAACCACTTTTTCATCTAAACAAAAGTGGCAATCTTTGGCCCTAGTTTGGTCACGCCTAAACAAAGCCAAAACCCTAACTTTTGGCCGCACCTAAACTAGGCCATATTGAAGCCACACTGATCATGATTTCATGCCACTGGCTACCAAACAAAGGGTTACAATAATCAACGGCTACCTTTCCTCTTAAGATGCAAAATCTCGACCGTCGAAGGTCACCATCGAGTCGGAAAGTCTCCCGATCTCAACTTGTCAGACAACAACAACATGCCACATGTTTTCCACGAAAACGCTCGATACATCAATACATGTCACAAACTGGGGGATGCTCATTGGTATTAGTTTGGCGGTTTACAGCGTGCGGCGTACACTACGCCCATTATAAGACAGTTTCATAAGGATGAGGCGGTTAGTAAATACAGGGAGTAATGGTGAAACGCTTTCTTTTATGGAACATCAATTCCAGGCGTTACCAGTTACCACCTCCTCCCATTTACTCACCCTTTTTCCATTTCTTAATGAGACCAGAGTACGTTTCACTTTGACTGGTATAAATAGGCATTACCTATTTCCGCCGAACAACAAGTTCAGGTCAGGAGGATACAATGATACACATTTTTTTGTCCGAATTGTCCACAATGTCTCTATTGTTAGTGCTTGATTTTGTACTTACTATGGTGTTTTTATGTTTATGTAGGTATTTTTGGGAAATACATATTTTTGGAATATTCGGCTCGAAAAGTTGATTTTGGCACCCGGAGGACACTTGCTATCGGGGTCATACTTTGGATAAGGGGCCACCCAATTGCTATGAGGCATCCAGTGCTACTCGCACCCCACACCTGGATAGGGGGACGCCTCTTCTTCTTCACGAGAAACAAAAAAAGTGGTGGGAATTTATCAGTTCAAATATCTATTGCGGCGTAACTTCTGGCAGAGAATTTGGAGGGGAATTATTGAGATTCAATGACCGGATTTAATTGATATCACCCTGTTTCGATTAAACAGGGATGGTAATGTGTTTTGTTTCGTCAAAAAAGTGCTAGATTATCGGCTTGATGTAAAACAGGGCAAACGTGTGTTGGAGTGATTCTCGATATTCTTGTTTAGATATTCGGAGTATTTGCGCAGAGTTTAAATCCTTCTGGATTACGTATTCAACATGTTCAGCCTGAGTAAACCACCAGAAGACGCATGCAGTGAAGAAAAGGGAAGTTTCCTTCGTTATCTCGACAAATAGGGTCCACGAGAATACCGGGTCTTCAATTCTGTTTTTCGGTGTTTATTGTGATATATACGGTGGATGGACTGAGTATTTCTCTAACTGAACGTAAACATAGCATGTTGGGTGTGTGTCGACATCAGCAGACACTTGAAGAAGGAATAAAATCTTCGCAGAGAAGAAAATTATCCCGTAGAGAATAAAAACAATAATTGAGAAGATACGGGAATTAAACTCGAGTTATGTTGATCCTGTGAGTATATATAGGGTGTTGGGGACTCAGAGTAGACTTACGGAGAGTTTGTGGAGAGTTTATAACATTACAGAGCCAAGAAATTCAAGTGGCTGAGAATCACCATTTCTGCTGTTGTGAAGAACATTAGACCCTAGGAGACAGTCGTTGTGCTACAGTTCCAACGACACTTCATTCATATCGTTCTCTGTAACAGTTTGGTTTGTAACAAATATAATTGTTACAAACCCAGTTTTAATTATTTCTCAGCTTTTCCATCATTTGTAAACAACTTTTTGAGCAATGAAAAATCCCTTTGAGTGTGTTTTCACCATGTGGAGCTAGAACCAATCACTGGGACGAAGGAGGAAGACGAATTTCATACATGGGTAAAATTATTTAATTCTTTTTAAGACTTTTGCATTAATTTTAATTGAAATATGATTTGAATTAATTGGTTGTCATTTAATTTGATGAGGTATGCATAGCTTAAATGTTTTGATACATCATGCTTAGGATTTACAACTAATATTTTGAGAATCTACCTTGGCAAAATCAGAGTCCATGTTAATTTTATTTATTGAGCTTTAATTGTTGAGAATAAATAAATTGAACCCTATGTTATGAATTCGACGAAATCCTAGTCCCCGTAACTCTCTTCATCCTGTGACAATATTTTGTATATATATTTTTCTTTTATTTTAGTTTGGTAATCCATAAAATCAATCTCAACAAAGTCCGAGTGAACGACAACTCTAATTACCACTATATAAAATTACGATCAATTTTTGGCGCCGCCGACGCAGACTAGTGTGTAGATTTGTTTTTAGGTTTTATTTTTATTATTTTTGTTCCTTTTTACGCGTTTTGGTAGTTTCTGTTTGCTTTCGGATTTGGTGTGGAGCTTATGAAAAAGAGAAAATGTTGAAAAGTAAAGCTAAGCTAAAGAAGGAGAGAAAAGAGAAATCCAAAGGAGGAAAGAAGAATATTTTTGTATATAGTTAATTTTTTTATTTTTTTTAGAAACTGTAATTAAGATTTATTGTTGTAATTTTTCTTTTTATTTTTGGACTTTTGGACATTATTATTTTAAACCCTAAGGAAGGGTTAAAGATTAAATATAAACTGTTTGCAGGGAAGGACGACAATTACGATACTGTCTCGACCCCTCAGGTTCGTACACTTACATTGGAGTCGGTGGCCTGAGTCGACTTCAACGGTTCATCGCCCGTCTGGTACGGGAGGTAAGACTCTATCCACCCACGAATCCCCTGTCGGTGGGTTTATTTTTGAGAATGTCGAAGTGGTATTACAATAGCCAATACAACGAATATCCGACTGATTATCAAAATGGACATTACTTTGACCATAATGTGAATAGTGGTTGGGAACATCAAACTTTTCAAGGTTATGGGTCATACCATGGTGAGCCCAATTACTATCCACACGCGCACCGGTCGTACGAGCAAGAAAATAAGGAGTATTATAGTTCTAGTTTCTCATCTTTGTACAATATAATGAAAATATTGAAAACTAGTCCTTATTATGATCCTTCTGAACCTGTTCTTCCTCTAGAAGAGTCTCTCAAACAATTAACTGAGAATACAAATAGGTTTGTGTTAGAAATGGATAAACAAAATGCTCCCATGAGTGAACCTTCTATACACGATACCTTAAGGAAGTCATGTGAGTCGAGTCATGATACCATAAGGATGTCATGTGAGTCGATTCAAAAGCTTTTGTTAGAGGCCCAGAACAGAACTGCTCGAAATAATCTTAGTGTTTCCAATAGTACCCTTGAAAATGAGGATAGTTATTTGCATAATCAAGATGACGATGTTATAATTGGTAACACTACTTATTTATATGAGGATAGTATTGATGAAGAATCAGACAAATATAGGCATAGTGATCAGGAATTTGTTACTCCAATCGAGCTTTTCAATGATAATATTATTTCTAGTTCAAATCCAAATAATTTTAATAATTATTCACCTATTCAAAAGGGCTGGTATTTGACTAGAAATATCCCCGTTTTAGACGATGTAGTATTTCCTTTTCACGAAGCCAACGGAGGTTTAGAGGAACGAGTTTATTTTGAGTCTAGCGATTTAGAAACAATACTATTAGACAAAGAAAGTGAACTCGTAGAGATGAGTGAGGATGAACCTGACTTATAAGAATAAATTTACCATTTCCAGGAATCTGATGACCTAGAAATTAGGGAAGTTGTGACTAGTCTTTCTAGAGACACTGAAAACTCTAAGTTTGGGGTTGATTATCATTCTCCGTGTGCTTTAACTCTTAGAAAGGTCCCTCACTTGGGACTTGATATATGTGCCTCAACCATTTTTCCAGATTACCGCCATACTAGCTCTCCTGAACCTAATAATGTCCAAGAAGAAGTTCAGTTGTTAGAAACCCATCCTCTGGTTGATGTGGTTTACCCAGGCTATGATACCCAAATTGATTTTATTTTCCCACCAAAAAATTTTATTCCAATTGTGGGAACATTTGAATTTGAAATGTGTCAGTTATTGAGTTTTGAGACTAAACCTAATTACTTTAGGAGATTAGGGTTGACACATTTGTTTAAGGAACACCACCACTCTCATTGTGGTCAGATGTGTGAGTCAAATCTGATTGAATTAGAGGATCCCCAGTTATTCAGGTTATTATTATGTGCTTTTAAGTTTTTATTTGAGTTTTTCCAGAATCTAGAACCTGAACATTCAGATCTAACTTATGAGGAAATGCAACCCATGGAAATATTTTATCTAGACCATGTTATAGAACCTGAACCTGAACCACAGTTAGATGTAGTTGTCTTAAACAGGAAACTAGACAAGGTTGTGCTTTATTTGTTAATTTTCTTGGCATGTTGCAGATTTCTTTTACTTGTGATAGCCCTGTTTGGTTTTTGTGATCCGCAGTTATTCCGGCTAGTACTTTATGATTCTATAAGGTGACTGATCCTTTCTTGGTCTGGCTGAAGATATTAAACTTAGCATTTATTGGGAGGTAACCCAATCTCATGCAATACGGTAATATCTTTCCTTAACTCTTTTGCTTCAAATGGTAACAATTTCTCCTTGTTCATATGCTTTTAATTTTATCTTTAGAACATTGAGGACAATGTTAGATTTAAGTTTGGGGGTATGGGAGAAACTTTTTAGTTGCAATAAATAAACTCCAGAGCCTAGAACTTTATGTTTATTAAGGATGGCACTAACCAATCTAAGTGGATGGAAGCATCTTGGTTATAGGAGTTGAGGAACCAATCTGATTAGATGGAAACATCTAAAGAGTCTATTCATAAAAGCACAGAGCTCAGGTGTTAGAATTAAAAAAAAAAATAAAAAAAAATGGTAGTTTCAACATATCTCGTTGAATCCTTTTCACCTTCTGTTTTTATTTTCTTATAAGTGATTGGGTGAAATAGAGTGATTGAGATACCCAAAAAAAATAGTTTAAGATCAGACCAACCGGAATAAATTCAATAAAGTCGACCACTGGAGCCCTTGTATATGCCGGTTGTGTTGACCTAGAGTTAGGATTATCACCCGCTGGTTCCCTTGTATATGCCAGCTGTGTTGATATTAGTCAGACCGTTATCTCAGTCCATTAGGATAGGTTCACCTTAGTCAACATCAAAACCATCTACGTTTTTCTCTACATCCATCTTCTTAATCTTTCCATGTGATTGGTTGATTCCGGTTATGATGTACAGAAACTACCTGAGTAGAGCTCTGTCACTTATATATGAATTTTAGTATGCGGAGTGCAAACTCGTGTACAACAATTGGAATTTCGCATCAGGGTACTTCCTCATGTAGTCAATGAGAGTATGCCAACCAAGGAGATTATTTAGTTCCTTCCAAGGTTCTGCGTAGATAGCTAGGATCTGGGGTAAAGGTTTTGTAGGTACACCTCTGGTAAACCCTCCGGAGACAACACTCCACCGCTAGGGCCACCTAACGGTTTAACGGCTTGCTGCACGTGCTAAGTGTAGTCATTTTTATTTTTCTAGATTATATTTGCTCGAGGACTAGCAAATAATAAGTTTGGGGGTATTTGATAGACACATTTTTTTGTCCGAATTGTCCTCAATGTCTCTATTGTCAGTGCTTGATTTTGTACTTATTATGATGCTTTTATGTTTGTGTAGGTGTTCGTGGGAAATAATTTTTTTTGGAATATTCGGCTCGAAAAGTTGATTTTGGCACCCGGAGGACACTTGATATTCGGACTCCCACTTTGGATAAGGGGCAACCCAATTGCTATGGGGAATCCTAGTGCTACTCGCACCCCACACCTGGATAGGGGGGCGCCTCTTCTTATTCACGAGAAACAAAAAAAGTGGCGGAAATTTATCAGTTCAAATATCTATTGCGGCGTAACTTCTAGCTGAGAATTTGGAGGGTATTTCTTGAGATTCAATGACCGGATTTAATTGATATCACCCTATTTCGATTATACAGGGAAAATAATGTGTTTTGTTTCGTCAAAAAAGGTCTAGATTACCGGCTTGATGTAAAACAGGGCAAACGTGTGTCGGAGTGATTCTCGATATTCTTGTTTAGATATTTAGAGTATTTGCGTAGAGTTTAAATCCTTCTAGATTACGTATTCAACATGTTCAGCCTGAGTAAACCACCAGAAGACGCGTGCTGTGAAGAAAAAGGAAGTTTCCTTCGTTATCTCGACAAATAGGGTCCACAAGAATATCGGGTTTTCAATTCTGTTTTTCGGTGTTTATTGTGATATATACGGTGGATGGACTGAGTATTTCTCTAACTGAACGTGAACATAGCACGTTGGGTGTGCGTCGACATCAGCAGACACTTGAAAAAGGAATAAAATCTTCACAGAGAAGGAAATTATCCCGTGGAGAATAAAAACAATAATTGAGAAGATACGGGAATTAAACTCGAGTTATGTTGATCCTGTGAGTATATATAGGGTGCTGGGGACTCAGAGAAGACTTACGGAGAGTTCGGGGAGAGTTTATAACATTACAGAGCCAAGAAATTCAAGTGACAGAGAATCACCATTTCTGCTGCTGTGAAGAACATTAGACCCTAGGAGACAGTCGTTGTGCTACAGTGCCAACGACACTTCATTCATATCGTTCTCTGTAACAGTTTGGTTTGTAACAAATAAACTGTTACAAACCCGGTTTTAATTATTTCTCACCTTTTCCATCATTTGTAAACACCTTTTTGAGCAATGAAAAATTCCTTTGAGTGTGTTTTCACCATGCGGAGCTAGAACCCATCACTGGGACGACGAAGGAAGACGAATTTCATACATGGGTAAAATTATTTAATTCTTTTTAAGACTTTTGCATTAATTTTAATTGAAGTATGATTTAAATTAATTGGTTGTCATTTAATTTGATGAGGTATTCTTAGCTTAAATATTTTGATACATCATGCTTAGGATTTACAACTAATCTTTTGAGAATCTATCTTGGAAAAATCAGAGTCCATGTTAATTTTATTTATTTAGCTTTAATGGTTGAGAATAAATAAATTGAACCCTATGTTATGAATTCGACGAAATCCTAGTCCCAGTAACTCTCTTCATCCTGTTACAATATTTTGTATATATTTTTCTTTTATTTTAGTTTGGTAATCCTTAAAATCAATCTCAACAAAGTCCGACTGAACGACAACTCTATTTACCACTATATAAAAATATGATCATACAACACTCATAAAATATTTGCTAGCTTTCCATTTGTTACCTTCCCACTTTCTGATACAAGTCGTGAAACAACTACTCTTCCAGAATCAACTATTTTGGTCTCAACACTCTCTTTGCTTCCCTCCCCAAAACTAACCCTTCTCATTCACTTTGTGACCGAAGCAAGTCTGGAACGACCATTTCTTGGTTTAGGCCAGATTTGTACAGATTGATCTCTCGAATCTAAAGTACTCCCTTGCAGTACATTTCTTTAGGGTTTAAACTCGTTTCTCACCCACACACCCGAAATTACCAAAATCAACAGAAATTGTTTTCACCCTCAAACAGTTGCACAGTAAAACCGGAACAGAGTCCACGAACCCAGTTCGCGTACTGTCAGAGGTTCCCTTCCCGAGAAAATCTGCTGGAGTTTGTGAACTATTTACAAACTTATTCCGCGTACTTAGGTTGGTTATTTTCTAAAAAAGATTATTCGTGAACTTATACTTATATTAACTAAGAAATGCAAGTTTGCAAACCGTGGCTATAAAGTTCATGAATCGATTCGAGTGAATCAAATCGTTTTTGCTTCGATTGTGTCTTGTATACTTCTATAAGATCTAAGAAATTGAACAACTCTCTAACTAGCTCATTTGAGTCATTTGAACTAGTTATGGTAACGAAGAATATGGTTGATATGTATGGCTAACCTTTTGGTTAACTACTGTTGAACCAACGAATGTACATGTTTGGGTACGGTTACACAAACCTAAAACATGCATTTCATTTGTGTGTAACAAGCTAAGTTTTCGATCTAACGGTTGAAAGATATTAGCTTGAATCTAATCAGGATTTCATCTAACGGTGAATATTGAATGCTTTGTTACAAAGCTAACATTGATTGCAAAACCTGATTTGAAAGACTATATAAGGGAGAACTCTAGCAACTGGGAAACCTAATTCCCACACCTCATGTGTGATACTAGTTGTATAAGATAGAGTCAGTTCTCATTTAACCTTAGGTTTCTACCGAGGCCCTGTAGGTTAACGACTTGAAGACTTCATTGGGATTGTGAAGCCAGACCGATACTACTTTCTTGTAGTTGTGTGATCTGATCTTGTTGTTTCTATCGTATTGAGTACAATCATAATGATTGGATTGAGATTGATATCTCCAATAGGCAAGATATAAAATTAATCACAAACATCTTCGTCTCATCGTTTGTGATTCCACAATATCTTTTTTCGCTGCGTCGATTAAGATTATTATGATGTGATTGATAATACTAGGTTGTTCTTCGGGAATATAAGTCTGGGTTATCAATTGGTTCCCGTTCACCTTGATTTATCAAAAGACGGAACAAAACTCGTAGGTATTTTCGTGGGATACAGATTTATCTATTACCTAGACTTTTATGTGTGATACAGATTTGTTTATTAAAGTCTTCGACTTTGGGTCGTATCAACTCTTAGTTGTGGGTGAGATCAGCTAAGGGAATCAAGTGCGTAGCATCCTTCTGGGATCAGAGACGTAAGGAGCGCAACTGTACCTTGTATCAGTGTGAGATTGATTGGGGTTCAACTACAGTCCAGACCGAAGTTAGTTTGTAGTAGGCTAGTGTCTGTAGCAGCTTAATACAGTGTATGTTCAATCTGGACTAGGTCCCGGGGTTTTTTCTGCATTTGCGGTTTCCTCGTTAACAAAATTTTTGGTGTCTGTGTTTTTTCTTTTCCGCATTATATTGTTTATCTTTATAATTGAAATATCACAGGTTGTGCGTTTGAATCAATCAATTGGGAAATCCGACCTTTGGTTGTTGATTGAAATTGATTGATCCTTGAACATTGGTCTTTGGTACCGTTCAAGTGATTTCTCTTGTATTCAATTAGACTCGCAGATTTCTATTTGCTTGAGTAAGAGTTGAATCGAGAAAGAGAGATATAACTCTTTGATATACTTTATTAAGATTGAGTCTAATTGATTCTCTAGAAAGTATATTGGAGTTAGTCCATACAGATTGCTAATCGAAATATTGGGTGTGGTTGTTGTACCCCCGCTTTTTCACAAGATAATATATTTCAACCGTTAGATCGAACTTAGATTGTTATACACAAATGAAATGTACCGTCATTTAGATAAAGGTAATTGTACCTAAACGTGTACACTTAGTTGGTTCATCAATAGTTAAACAATGGTTAGCCATATGAGAACTTTCATATCAACCTTATTCATCTTTATCATAACTAGTTTCAAATGACTCAATGAATCTAGTTAGAGAGTTGTTTGATTGTTTATATTCTCATAGAAGTATACAAGACACAATTGAAGCAAAATTGATTTTGATTCACTCGAATAATTTCATGAACATTATAGCCACGGTTTGCAAAATATTGTATTCCTTAATATATAAATGTATTAGTTCATGAACAAACCGACTTTAGAATGTAACCTACTTAAGTATGCAAACGGGTACGCATACCTATGTAGTCGGACTGAGTTTGGTTACACCAGTACGCCTACGTGTAGGCATACCATTTCACCTTTCAAATTCCAACAGAAATTCACGGGAATTGTACTTCCACCAGTACGCGTAGGGGTACGCATTATTAGCTCCCGGACTTCCATCAACCAACTGGTACACGTACGAGTACGCATACTATGGTCCTCGGTTATGGACTTTACACAAATATGAATACACACTATGTTTATTTCCAATCTTGGTTACATGTTCTAAACCCTCATTTCAATCATTCAAACATTCTCGAAAGACGACAATAGATGTCTCACACAAACTATCAGCTTCAAAGCAATTTTCAAGTGATCGAATGATCAATACGAAACATTCTGAGTCTACATCAAATGACTGTATCACACAAATCATGTAAGATATTACAAGGCTATTTTCACATGGTCATCTTTTGACTTGCGTCAATAATAAAAGATGAACTTGGTTAAAGCGAAAACTTACCAACACATATTTTGAGAAATAGATATGAGAGATAAACTCGGCTCGAAATACCAAATGTACATAAATGAAGTCTATATAGCAACACGACTTTTTGTATCAAATAGGAGATAGAGTAGATAGAATTTTGAGAGATAGATGAATTCAAGTCTCCACATACCTTTTTGTCTATGAAGTTCCACAAGTTACCTTGAGTAGTTCTTCGTCTTCATTCGATGAACGTCGTGGAGTCTAAAGCTCAACTACACTTACTATCCTAATCCGAGACTTATCTATAAGTAGACTAGAAATCAAGACTTATAGTTTTGGCAACTAAACTTGACAAACAAGCTTTAGATAGCAACGCTTGCGAGTTCGACCGAGCAGTGATCTAACAAGTAATCGTACCTAAACGTGTATATTGAGTTGGCTCAATTATAGTTAACCGAAGTTAGCCATATGAACACTTTTGTCTTAACCATATTCATCTAACACTTCTAGATCAAATATGACGATCAATCAATCATGAAAGATAATTAAATGAATCTAATTATGTTTCAAAATAGAGTTGTTCAATTGTTTACTATCTCATAGAAATATATATGAACAAACTGAATCAAAATCATATTGATTCGTAATCGTACAAAGTACTTATACAAGAATCAAGTCATGAATACTAAGCCATGGTTTGCAAAGTTTGCATTCCTTAAATCATAAATGTTTAGTTCATGAGTATGAGAATCATACATGAACGATTTTAGAACTTAACCATTGTGTTCGCAAACTAGGTACGCAAATAGCAGCTCCATGCCTTGGCCTAGTCAAGCCGTTCGCAAACCAGGTTCGCAAAAAACCGTCCCACACCCAACTCAGGTAAACCTGTTCTCATAATGGGTATGCAAACAATAGTTCAAGACCATCTCAGGTAAATCCATTCGCATACTAGGTACGCAAACAAAAGTTCTAGACCTAATCATAACAAAACAGTTCGCATACTAGGTATGCATACCGTGTTGCATCCAGACATAGGTAAGAATAGGCCGCGCCTAAAATCATTCCAAGCGCTGCTAATGTGGCTACTAAGTTATTTCTTTGGAAAGCTCCTACTAAGATGGGAAATTCCCCGATAAAGCGCATCCAGACATAGGTAATTGTTGTCAACTCTCATTTCAGTCATTGAAACATCCTTAGAAGACGAAAATGGTAATCTCACACATACCATTAGCTTCAAGTAATTTTCAAGTGATCGAATGATCAATACGAAACTTCCCAAGCTAACATCAAATGACTGTCTCATACAAATCATGTAAGATGTTCAAGGTAATTTTCACATGGTCATCTTTTGACTTAATATTTAGTTTCCAGCAAATAAATTATCTCCAACTAAACTCGTTAAGAATACGATGAACTTAGCTAAAGCTAAATGCTTCCAACACGTATTTCGATAAATAGATAAGCGAGATAAACTCGGCTCGAAATATCAAATGTGCATAATGTAAAAGTATATGTAGGTATACGCCTTAGTCTCATTAGAAGATAAAATAGAATAAACTTCTTAGTAATCGATAAGTTTTAAACTCCACATACGCGACGAGTTTAGCTTTGTCTAGGAGTTACGGACTTTGGATTTGTCTAGTCGTTTTCAAACATCATACGCGAACAACACTTCCGGTCTTGGCCTTGTCTATCCCGTTCGCAAACAAGGTACGCGAACAGAAGCTTTGGAACTCTTCACATGTAAACCAGTTCGCTAACAGAGTTCGCGAACAATAATTCCGGGACTTGAAGTAGACTTGCACAGTTAGTATACAACCTGTATTACATCCAGACATGGTAGTTCTAAAACTCTCATTTAATCATTGAGTTATCCTAGGAAGACAACAATGGTAATCTTACACATACCACTAGCTTCAGATAATTTTCAAGTGATTAATCAATCAATACGAAACTTCCCAAGTCAACATCAAATAATTGTCTCACACAAATCATATAAGATGTTTCAAGCTAATTTTCACATGATCACCTTTTGACTTAATATTTATTTTCCAACAGATAAATTGTCTCCAACTAAACTCGTCAAGAATACGATGAACTTAGCTAAAGACTTCATTGGAATTGTGAAGCCAGACCCATTATAGGTTTTTCCTAAAACCATTATAGTTGTATGTTCTGATCTTGATTTATTCTATCGTATTGAGTACTATCTTATCTAATATTTTCTCAAGATTTATTTTCCGATATGCAAGATAAAAAGTAGGCACAAACATCTTCGTCTCATCATTTGTGATTCCACAATATGTTGTTTTGCTACCATACGATTAAGATTATTTTGAGGTGATTGATATTACTAGGTAGTTCTTCGGGAATATAAGTCTGGTGTATCAATTGGTTCCTTTCACCTTGATTTATCAAAAGAGATAACAAAACTCATAGGTAATTATGTGGGAGAAAGATTTATGTATTCAATAGACTTTTTTGTGTGAGACAAATTGGTTTATCAAGTCTTCGACTTTGGGTCGTAGCAACTCTTAATTGTGGGCGAGATCATCTAAGGGAATCAAGTGCGTAGAGTCATGTTGTGATTCAAAGGCGTAAGAAACGAGACTGTACCTTGATCAGTGTGATATTGGTTAGGGCTCAACTACATTCCAGTCCAAAGTTAACCTGTAGTAGGATAATGTCTGTAGCGGCTTAATACATTGTGGTGTTCAAATCTCGACTAGGCACCGGGATTTTTCTACATTTGTGGTTTCCTCGTTAACAAATTTTTTTGGTGTTTGTGTTATTTTTTTTCCGCATTATATTTGTTTATATAATTGAAATATCACAGGTTGTGCGTAGTTCAATCAATTAGATAATCCAACCTTTGGTTGTTGATATAAATTGATTGACACTTGAACATTGGTCTTTGGTACCGTTCAAGTTGTTTCACATAATAGTCAGGCTCGTGGATTTCAATCTGTTTGATTTGTTGATTACATTGTGAAACAGAGATACAACTCTTAGATATATTTCCATTGATTGAGTATGATTGTCTAGTTGATTCTCTTTGGAATATATTGGAGTTTGTCTATACAGATTTCCTAAACGAAATATTGGGTGAGGATGTTAGACCCCCGCTTTTTCAATAGTTATAAGTAAATTATAAATCAAGTATATATTTTTGATCAACTAAACTTGACAAACAAGCTTGAGATAGCAATGTAACAATCTCCCCCTTTGTTAATTTTAATGACAAAACTATCAATACATATGGATTACAAAATAAATAAACTTTTTAGCTTCTGATCCATCATTCTTGATTCCCTTGGCTCTTTAACTTCCTTGAATTCTTCGTTACATCAAGTTCTCCGTCGATTCCGAATGTGTTCAATTCAGCATCATTTTTTTTGAATATCCGTAACCATAACAATATGAAAACGAAAGTTCTCAAACATTATTATACACTGTCATAGTATTATCATATAAAATCAAAGTCCAATTGCATCACAACTTTGAAATAATACTATGGTAATATGTATCACTCCCCCTTAGTCAATACTTTCATCTTATAATGAAAACACTCCCCTTTAC
The DNA here is from genome assembly GCF_003573695.1 of Papaver somniferum. Taxonomy (NCBI): domain Eukaryota; kingdom Viridiplantae; phylum Streptophyta; class Magnoliopsida; order Ranunculales; family Papaveraceae; genus Papaver; species Papaver somniferum. The sequence continues at coordinate 160,873,278 of NC_039362.1, read as the reverse complement.
ATAATGATCCGTAAACCATATGTAGATAGTGTTAACTACCAAATAATTTTGTCCCTTTTTGTCAATATAAATTGGCAAAGGTACGAAAACTATCATAATAAATTCTCAAAAAGATAATTCATGACTAAAAGAGAAGATATCAACTTTGTTTCGATGATTTCACATAGTCAAAACTTAGTGTATTCATCAAGGAGTTTATAAAGATACAAGATAACTCCTTCAAAATTCCACAACCGCTCTCCTCGCAAAGATATGGCAATTAAGCACAAGTTCATTTAAGAACTCTCCCCCATTTGATGTCACTCCCAAGAGAACAAGATGAGCGACCTTACTTTTACAAGAAAAGAATGATTTATTTGTATACTTTGATACCTAACAGAAATAAAATACAACTACTAGAAACAGATGCGGAATTTAAACAACACTGTACTGCAACTTCAAGCTTTTATTTCCCAAAAGATATAGATAAATCTAGGGGGAAAAATCTAGAAATCTAATGAACCAAAATAACACCAATATACTGTCGTAAGTGTTGAAACGTTGTAGTATCTAGAGGTTTGATGATAATATCATCCAATTGTTGTTCGGATGGCACAAATTCCATGTTAATAATACCATTTTCATAGAGATATCTAATAAAATAATATCTTATATCGATGTGATTAGTTCTTGAGTGCTCAACAGGATTCTCAGTGATGCGAATCGCACTTGAGTTATCACAAAAGATCTTCATTATGCCAGTGTCAATTCCATAATCAACAAGCATTTTTTTCATCCATCGAAGTTGAGTACAAGACTAAACTGCAGCAATATATTCTGCTCGCATGTTAAAGGGATTGTGAGTTTTGTTTCTTGTTATGCCATGCCACAAGATTCCTCCCTACTTAGTAAAATCCGCCTAATGTACTCTTTCTGTCTTCTACACATCTTGCCCAGTCAGCATCTGAATAAGCAGTGAGATCAATGTTAGTATCAAAAGTATAAGATAGACCATAACAGATAGTGTGTTAAATGTATCGCATGATCCGTTTTATAGCAGCAAGATGATATTCCTTCGGATTAGCCTGAAACCTAGCACAATAACCAATACTAAAAGCAATATCAGGTCTAGTAGTTGTAAGATATAAAATACTTCTATTGATCGATCAATAAAGTTTATGATCCACATTGATTCCTTTCTCATCTCTGTGTAGGTTACCAGTAGTGGGCATAAGAGTAAGTTTTGTAGTCGACTTACCAAGGTCGAATTTTTTTACAAGATCCCTAGCATACTTTTCTTGAGATAAGTATATTCCATCCTTGTGTTGTTGAATTTGTAATCCTAAAAAGAATTTTAATTTCACCAACATTGCTCATCTCAAATTCCCTTCCAAGAGAGACTTGAAAATATTTCGCAAGTTTCTCGGAGGTCGATCCATAGATGATATCATCTAAATATACTTGAGAAACAACAACATCCTTCCCATTCTATTTGGTAAACAATGTTTTATCAGCCGCGCCTCTCGAAAAACCTTTTCTAAGAAGAGAAGTGGTTAGTTTTTCGAACCAGGCACGAGGTGCTTGTGTTAATCCGTATAATGCCTTTCTGAGCTTAAAGACATGATCAGTAAATTCTGAACTTTCAAATCCTTTAGGTTGAGCAACATAGACCTCTTCCTTTAAACATCCATTTAAGAATGCGGATTTTATGTCCATTTGAAATAGCTTAATCTCGAGAAGTCAAGCATCCATGATATAATAATAATCTAATGGACTCAATACATGCCACAGGAGCAAAGGTCTCGTCAAAGTTGATACCTTCAATCTGTGAATGTCCCTGAGCGACAAGTCTAGCTTTGTTTTTGGCAATTGTGCCGAATTCATCTGACTTATTCTTGAATATCCATTTAGTACCAATAATATTTACATTAGAGGGACAAGGAACAAGTTTCCATACATCTTGTCTTTGAAGTTGATTTAACTCTTCATGCATTGCATTTACCCATAAGGGATCGCTAAGAGCTTCATCAATGTTTTTTGGTTCTACTTGCTAATAGATAACATCCAAAATTGCAAATATTTTGAAGTTGTCCTCTCGTCTTAGCTGTAGAATCTTTACCTCCAATGATATTGTTAGTATCATGATTCCTTTGGCCTTAGAAGTGTCGTGGTGGACGTTCACTTTCAACAGAAATACCCTGGCTAGGGGTTTTCTCCTCGTCACTAGAAATGTCAGGATCTGCAACTGTTGGTACAACTTCTACTGATTCTGAGATTTCTTTGACTTTCTCAATTGTCTCTGTTGGAGGCAATTCAGCAGGAGAGTCCTTCATGATGGAAATCGCTCATATTGTTAATGATAACATTTGATGATTCCATCATAACATGGGTTCTGAGATTGTATACTCGAAAACCACGACTGTCAGCTGCATATCCAAGAAAAATACTTTCATCGCTTTTGGAATCAAATTTCCCTTTATGTTCTCGATATTTTAGTATGTAGCAGTTACTGCCAAACACTCTGAGATAGTGTAAGTTGGGATTCTTACCGTACCACAACTCATAAGGAGTATTTAGCGTCTTGGACCGTAAACAACACGGTTGATCAAATAGCATACTGTAAAAAAGGCTTCTCCCCAAAATTTCAACGGTAAGTTTTTATTATGGAGCATTACCCTTGCCATTTCCTGAATGTTCCTATTCTTTATTTCGACAACTCCATTGGCTTGTGGAGTAGTGGGTGGTCAGTATTGTTGAATAATCCTCAGTTTATCACAGAATTCAAATACTTTAGTGTCCTTGAATTCAGTTCCACGACCGCTTATAATTTTCTTTATCTTGCGACCCTGTTCGTTATGAATTCTATTAACAATAATCTTGAATTCGCTTAGGGTTTCATTCTTATAAGACAAAAATGCCACCCAAGTGAATCTGGTGTAAAGATCTACCATAACTAGAGCGTACTTCTTCCCAGCAACAGTAGGTTGTTGAATAGGACCGAAGAGATCCATATGAGTTAAATCAAGTGGAGCTTTGGTGAGAATATCTCGAGATGATTTATGTGGAAATTTTGTTTGTTTACCCTTTTGACAGGCACCACAGAAACCATCAATCTTAGCATTGATTTTGGAAACACCTCTAACAAGTTCTTTGTTAATGATCTTAGTTAGAAGGCGATAATTGATGTGACCGAAACGCTCATGCCAAAGATGTGTAGATTCCACCTTAGTCAAATTGCATCAATTATTAAACTGAGTATCCAAAAGAAAACAATTATTTTTACCATGAGTTCCCTGAAAAGTTACTTTTCCATTCTTGTCTACAATGTCACATCCATTCACACTGAAGATAACTTTATGGCCTTTGTCACAAATTTGACTAACAGAAAGAAGATTAGTAGTCATATCTTTAACGTATACAAAATCATGGATTTCATGAACGCATGGTAGTTTGATCGTCCCTTTTTTCCTTATGTAGCAACGACTTGCATCCCCGAATGTTACTGGTACTCCTTCAAAATCATTCGAGTTCACAAACCAAGAAAGATCTCCAGTCATATGCCGTATATATCAACTACCAAGGAACCATTGAAAGGGTGATGTGGATTTTAGAGCAAAAGCTCCCATACTAACACTACTTTCCCTTTTGGGTTTTCTTGTTAGTTTTGTACACCTTTTTAGAGTAGTAAATAGTTGTTCAACTTTCTTGTGAAGATCACTAGCAACCTTTAAACTTTTCTTAAAAGGTATACATGTATGCTGAAACTAATCATGAGAACCACAAAACATACATGTACCAACATCTGTAAACTGATCTGAGAAATTTTGAGTCACATCAGGGTTTACAAAGCCTAAACCTTGCTTATCTCCAGACTTACAATCCTTCCAGGAAGAATTAAATGAGTTTCTCAAATACATTGAAGATTCTTTGACAGACTTCAAATATTTACTCCTTGCAATGTCTGCCACAAGATCAGTATTGATCCGGATTTGTTCATCTAACTTTTCTAGAGATCAAATACCTCTTCAGAGCATTCTCGAAGATCAGAATCTTTGATATAAATTTCGCAATGAAGACCTTCAGTTTTCCTTATCAACCATTGTTTTTCTCGACAAAGATTTTTGATGATTCATCAAGATCAAAACACTCAACCTCATCGATGGTTTCTAGAACGCACTCGGAGTTGGGTAGATCTAAAACTAGTAAAGCGTTAATAGAGATTTTATCGTCCATATTCATCGGATTGCTTCAAACTCGGACTTGTGAAATCTTAGCGTGTTTGCTTGCTCTGATACCAATTGAAAAAGCGGGGGTATAATAACCACACCCAATAATTTATTCGGCAATCTGTATAGACTAAACTCCAATATAATTACGAGAGCACCAACCTAAAAGTGAGATTCAATCAAGAAATATATTAAGGAGCTTTTATTTCTTTCTCAATACAATCAGCAAATCGAACAGATTTAAATTCGTGATCCTGATTGATATGAGAAATAACTTGGACGGTACCAAGGACCAATGCCCAAGTGTCAATCCAGTTATATCCAACAAACAAGGTCGGATTTATCAACTGTGATTGAACTACGCACAACTGGTGATATTTCGATTATATAAACAAATATCATGCGGAAAAGAAATAACACAGACACCAAAAATTTTATCAACGAGGAAACTGCAAATGTAGAAAAACCCCGAGACCTAGTCCATATTTGAACACCACGCTGTATTAAGCCTCTACAGACTCTAGCCTACTAAAAATTAACTTCTTCTGGAAGGTAGTTGATCCCTAACCAAGTCTCACACCGACTAAGGTATATTCGTGTTCCTTACGCCTCTAGAACCATACCGGATTCCCTTATGTGATCTCACCCACCACTAAGAGTTGCTACGACCCAAAGTCGAAGACTTATAAATAAATATGTCTCCAACAGGTATGTCTATCCTTTATTATTTTTGTTCCGTCTTTTGATACAAAAATCAAGGTGAATAGGAACCAACTAATACTCCAGAAGAGCAACCTAGAAATATTAGTTAACTCACAATAACCTAACTGATTAACAGAAGAAGTTTTTGCGGAATCATAAGAGTCTGAGACGAAGAACTATTGTGATTACTTTTTATATATTACCTATCAGAGACGAATATCGAGTAAATCTTAGAGAAGATAAAACTCAATATGATATAACAAGTAAGATCAGAATACGCAACTACAGAGAAAATAGTTGGATCTAGATTCACGAATCCCAAATGAAGTCTTCAAGGCGTTAAACCTAATAATGGTTTTGGAAAACCTAGGTTAAAGAAGAATCAACTTTAGTTTGCAACTAGGACACACGGAAGTGTCGGGATTATGTTTCCCAAATGCTAGAGTTCTCCCTTATATAGTCTTAAATCAGGATTGCTTACAATCAAAGCTAAGATAGCTTAGTAATAAAGCCTTCAATATTCACGTTAGATAAACTCCTGATTTAAGATTTAAACTAAGTCTGCTTAGAAACTAAGCAATCAATCTCCATCGTTAGATGGTATTAGTTTAATACACACAAATGAAATATACTTATATTTAGATATGGATGAATCGTACCCAAACGTGTATACTCGGTTGGCTCAATAATAGCTAACCAAAGTTAGCCATATTAGCACTTATAACTTAGCCATATTCATATAACACTTGTAGATCAAATATGATGATCAATCAATCATGATAGATAATCAAATGAATCTAAATGTGTTTCAAGAGAGTTATTCAAATGTGCATCATCTTATAGGAATATGTATATGAACCATTTAAAACAAAATCGATCTGGTCTGTATATATACAAAGTACTTATACAAGAACCAATTCATGAACATAATACCACGGTTTCTAAACCTAGTTCACATACCTTAATACATTAAATTTCCAGGGACTTAAGTTCGCAAATGAATCCTGAGTTCATGACACTTTACCGATTTTAGAACATAACCGCTCTGTTCGCTGAGTGCACGAAAAAGAGTTTTGCACCTTGGATTTGTCCAGCCGTTCGCAAAAAAAATATGAGAACAAGAGTTCCGGACTTTGGCTTTGTCCAACCTTACGTGAAAAGGAGTTCCGGACTTGGCCTTGTCTAGACCGTTCACAAACAAATTACGCGAACAGAATCTCCGGACCTTTCCACATGTAAACCAGTTCACAAACTGAGTTCGTGAATAATAGTTCCGGTACTTGAACTAAACTTACACAGTTAGTATACAAAGTATACAACCTGTATTACATCTAGACATGGTAGTTCTAAAACTCTGATTTAATCATTGAAACATCCTTGGAAGACGACAATGGTAATCTTACACATACCACTAGATTCAGATAATTTTCAAGTGATTAATCAATCAATACGAAACTTTCCAAGTCGACATCAAATAATTGTCTCACACAAATCATATAAGGTTTCAAGGTAATTTTCACATGATCACCTTTTGACTTAATATTTATTTTCCAACAGATAAATTGTCTCTAACTAAACTCGTCAAGAATACGATGAACTTAATTAAAGTTAAAAGCTTTCAACATGTATTTCAAGAAATAGATCAGCGAGATAAACTCGGCTCGAAATATCAAATATGTATAATGTAAAAGTCTATATAGCTATACGACTTAGTCTCATTAGAAGATACAATATAATAGACTTCTGAGTGATATATAAGTTTTAGTCTCCACATACCTTTTGTTGATGAAGTTCCTCCAAGCTCTTTAGTAGATATTCTTCTTCAATTGATGAATGTCGTGAAGTATAAAGCTCAACTACACACTTCTATCCTAATCCGAGACATATCTATAAGTAGACTAGAAATAAAGTATATAGTTTTGATCAACTAAACTTGACAAACAAGCTTGAGATAGCAACGCTCGACCGAGCAATTCTCTAACAAGTTCATCAATTAACATTAAGTTGTCTTTATGAGAAATACATGGATGAATGAAATTCAAATAAGACTCAAAAGAAGGAGGATTAGAATATTTACTCATGCTCGAAAACTAATGGAGCAGTTCCTTAACTAAGTCTTGCCTATCACTAAGCCATATACATAAGTTATTTTGTAACGAGTCAATCTGAGTTTTTCTTTTCGTAAACTTTGCTTTATTGTGGAAGTACGTCGTGTTCCTATCTGCAAATCAGAAAGAGTCTTGTTTTCCTCTCTGTTTCCAGAAGTCTTCCTTTATATCATACCAATGGCTTAGACTAGAATTTAATTCATGGACTCTAGCACTACTGTCCTGACCAGAAATCGAAATGACATTAATTTGAGCTTTAATGTATTGATTTGAGTGGTAATATTACCAAAGTGAAGGTAATTTCATTCCCTTAGAGCTAATTTAGTGTCATGAAGACTTTTAGTAAACCTAAAGGCTTTAGACCCATTAAACTAACAGGCCAATGATTTTTTATGACACCGAAGCAAGGGTTATCCCTGAACCAAGTGCTATTAACCTTGAATGGTCTTTTAATAACATTTTCTACTCTAGAAGTTATTAGCATAACGGGGCAATGATCGCTACCTAATGGAATTAGGTGATATAGAACAACACTAGGAAAATCATACATGAATTTTAGACTAGTAGCAGCTCAATCAAGTCTAGCTAGAATAAGATCATAATTAGGTATTTTATTTGACCAAGTAAACGGGTTTCCTACATAATCCAAACTATGGAGACCAGCATATTGAAGAAGACGATTACTCTCATCAAATTAATTTTGAGTTAAAGGAATACCTCCTTCTTTATCATCATTATGTAGAATGAAATTTAATCCCCCTAAGATAACCTAAGAGTTCTTGTAGTTGTGACTAACATTGTTTAGGTGAGACCATTGTTGTTCTCTATCACTGAGATTGACAACACCATACAAGCAAGTTAGTAAATAGGGAGAGCATCTAGCATCCAAAGTGACCATACCGTTTATCATGTTAAATTGCATGTCAATAATTTGGATGTCAATATCATCATTCCATATAAGATAAAGCCCACTCGGAAAACCTATTGGTTCAAGGAAAACAACATTCATATGGCCATATCTAGAAATGTAGGTTTTCATTTATTCAGTTTATTTTTGGTTTCACGGAGAAAGATTAAATGAGGGTCATCAGCCCTTATTAAGTCTTTAGGGTGATTCCTAGTGGTATTGTTACCGGAGCCTTGGACATTCCAAGACAAAATTTTCATGGTTATGGGGCTATAAAGTTATCTAATTGAAATAAACCAGGTTCCACAAGTAAAATTGTCCTATTCTTAGACTGGGAATAAAACACATAGAGAACAGTTGAGCAAAACCGTTTATTTTGAGCCACAAACTCTGAGTCTACACTAGGGGAATTGAGTGCTCTTATGTCAATCAAACTAATTTTAATAAAAACACCATAGTTATTTAGAGGAATTCCAAAATCAATTATAAGATAATTTAAATTATTACATTCTCGAAGAATGGGACCGTCTCCTTGGGTACCCATTTAAAGAGATGTTTGAATACTATTGTTATTCCTGGTCAGTCTACTGCTTCTTTTGAACCTGCTAGGTTGGGAGAAAATGAAAAATTAGTTGTTGTATTTTTTTTTTAGGATTCGTGTAGAAAATCACTGGTTATATTCATCATAGTAGATGAGCATCCTTTTAGAATAGTTGAGGGGAAGGTTTTCGAGAATTTTTCAGGGTAATTGAGAGTAGATTCAAGATACCATCTCGTATCACTATACGACAAGATGTTACGGAACTGTTCGCATATGAAAAGGAGAGGTTGAAGAATTATTTCAAGTTAATAAAGTCAAATTAGTTTTCCTCACCACTGACATATGGATATCACTTCAAAAGTTGTGATATATGGTTATTACTGCGCATTTCATAGATACTAATTGGAAGTTGCACAAAAAGATAATTAATTTCATCCAAATTGTAGGTCATAGCGGTGAGACTATTAGTAGGATGATAGGAACATGCTTGTTAGACTGGGAGATCGAGAATGTTTTTACCATAACTTTAGATAATGTTTTTTCCAACGAAGTAACTATCAATTATCTTCAAAAAAATGGTGCTCAGAAAGAATTTAGATTTAGGGAAAGGTTTCTTACAAGTCGTATGTGCTGCTCATGTCCTTGCCCTTGTTGTGAAGCATGGAATAAAGGAGTATGACATGGAAATTAAGAGAATAAGGGTAGTAGTTAAGTATTATTTGAGTTTTCCTTCCAGATTGCATAAATTCATGGAGTGTGCCGCATATGAGAAGATCGAATGCAAGAAGGGTTTGGTATTAGATGTAGACACCCGTTGGAATTCCACATTCACAATGTTAGACTCATCTTAGAAGTATTAACCAGCTTTTTAGAGGTTAGAATATGATTGCAAGATATTTAAGAAGAAGTTATGCTTTGATGAAACTCAAATTCCTTCAGTTTCTTCTACTTGTAGTACTTCCACTGTTGATAATCAACCTGACTGGGATGTGTATGAAGAGTAAGATGCAGACTTAAGTTCCGACGAAGAAGTTATTGCTATTGCAAAGAGAGGCAAGAAACACAAGAAAGCAAGTTTTAATAACTCCCCACCACCACCTCCTTTGCACGCGCCATACCCAGCAGATTGTTCGTATGCTAGAGCCTTTGAAGTTCTTGAAGGTATTTTTTGATTTTACTGTCAAGTTCTCTGTTTCTACTCATGTTACCGCACACGAGTTCTTATTTCATGTGAGTGTTATTCATCGAACATTGAACACATGGGTAAATCACAAAGATCTATATCTTTCTAGCATGGGTCTTAAAAATGCAAAGTAAATATAATGATTATTAGGGACGTTATGAAAAGATGAAGTCTCTTATGTTCATTGTTGTATTATTGAATCCACAAGACAAATAATCAGGATTAAATTTTCTTCTTGGAAAGTTAGGTATTGTTGGTGGTTATTTGAGAGCACAACTAATGGAAATGGTATTGAGGGATTTTAAGTCTCTTTCCGAAGAGTACTGGGATGTCTAATTGAGTGCTGGAAACTCAACAGTTGTAACAGATAGTAGTGGTGGTAGTACTGTTGGCACTCAACCACATGAAAATGATGAAGGAAATTGTGTTAAATCCTCCCTTATGGCAGAGAGAGCAAGAGAAGAAGTGGAAGGTAGTAATGATGAAGGGAAATCATAGGTGGATGCTTATTTGAGAGAGTCACGAGAACCGCAGAACGATAAAGTTTCTTTTGATATTTTAGGTTGGTGGAAGACGAACTCGACTAAGTATCCTACTTTGGCACTAATGGCAAGAGATATGTTGTCTATACCCATCTCTTCAGTGGCATACGAATATGCTTTTAACATTGGGATACGTATTTTTGATCCATATCGAAGTTCTTTACTTCCTACGACAGTTGGGGCATTGATTTGTACTCAAAATTGGTTGAAGATGCCGATTGATCTTGATATTTCTTCCTTGGAACCAGAAGAGGAAGTTAATTCAGGTATTGTTTCATTTGCTTATTTGTTTGTAGAATTATAAGACACTCACTGAATACTCTAACTAATCGTTTATTTGTTCATTTGTTTGTAGAATTTTTGGACACCCTCTCTAAGTCAAAGTTCATACACATGATAGAGGATGAGGATCAATGAGTACCAAGGTAATTCATTGATAGCTTTAGTCTATTTGTAATCATCATCATCATATACTAATGAGAACCTGCTTATATGATAAATGGTTTCTTGTGTCCATATTACATCTACTTAACTATTTAGAATGAGCAGAAGTTGTATGTTTCTTAGATTATGTACAGGTTCTGATTTCTGAAATGGTTATTAACATGGCAATATCATCTGAATTTATAGGGATTGATCCTCTTTAGTTACTGAAATATTTTTTACTCGTTTTGAAAATGTTGATGCTTGCAAAGACCTACTCATTATTGTTGCCATGCTTGTATTTAGGTTTGCTTGTACTGAATCTATTTGTTGTTCATGTGATTAGGTACATGTAGTATCAGACAAAGAAATACCTGAAGAAGCACAATGTCAGGGATTGGTCAAGAGTCATTGAGACAATATTCCTGACTAATGTTGTGAAATACAGGGTGAACTGGGGGTTTATGTTTTTTGAATTTGTAACGTCATTCGGCGGGGTTAGGGTGTTTTGAATTGTGCTTATAAACGTTGAGTTTTGGATTGTGTTTATACTCTTGGGTTATGAATTTTGTGCTTGTGCATTGATTACATTTTGCAGGTAGGTTTGGACAAAAAAATCAACTGTTATTATTCTTTTTAAAGATTTGAACTGTCGGTTTCACATGCAATCGGTTATCCATTACCCAATGGAATAAAACGAAACCGATTACAACCGTTAAGAAACCAAGACGATAGTTAATAGCTCGGTGGCGGAATTTCTTTAGAAACGGACAATAACAGTTGCAGTTATGGTGAACAGAAGTTCACTAAAATTCATACCAAGTGGAAGTGGGAGGGAGGAGTGTAATATTTACGGATGTTGCTGCTAAGTGACTGAAATATCGGCCGGATATTACGGAAATAGGAAAAAACATCCATCCCCCTTTTTCTCTCTCTATATAAGCTTTCAGTCTCAGATGATCAGATCATTACTCCAACAATAAGATTCTCTCTCTCTCGATTTTCTAATTCTCTCTCTCTCTCCCTTCTCTTTCAACATTTCTTTCTGTATTTTCAACCATCAACAACTATCTCTAAGTTCTGATAAAGATCTTGATACTCATTAATGGCGTCTAACAAAGTAGTAGCAGGCATCGACATTGATACAAATGAGAGTAGAATCGGAATTTGGACCGGGAAATCAGTAAAAACGACGACGATTCCAACTTTTCGCATCGGTGTAAAAGCAAAAGCTCAACCAAGACAGTTGTTGATGTAAACCCTTCAAATGTAAGTTCTCTTGATCTCTGGCCGTTTCAATTGATTACTTGTGATAATGATGAACCAAGAGCTGGCGATCAGTCTTTTAATGAAACCAGGTTATATTCCACTAAAGAGATTGTGTGTCTAGTTTTAATGGAGTTGAGAGAAATTGTTGAAAAACAATTAGGTCTTAGAGGAGTATTGATTGAAGCTGTCATTAGTGTTCCTTGTTTATTTGATGATTCCCAGAGAATAGCTGTTATTGAAGCAGCAAAAATGGCTGGTATCAATGTCTTGAAGGTAATCGATGAAACCTCAGCAACTGCATTAGCTTATGCGCTTGATAAGTCATTCTTAAAGAAACTTCAAGTTCACTTCAGGAACAACATTCTTCTTCTGAATCAACAAAAGATAATCAGATGAAAGCAGAAAATGTCTTGGTTTTTGACATGGGTGCAGGAACATTGAGTGTGGCCGTGGTGACGATTAAACAAGGAATAGAATTTGAAGTGAAAGCTATGAAAGGTAATACTAATCTTGGTGGAAATAATATGGATATAGCCTTACTTGATTACTGTATGGAAACATTCATGGACTTACTTCCAGATGATCCTGATGAGATTCCTATAGATGAGAGTAAAATGAGCGCATTGAAATTTGAATGTGAATTTGCCAGAAGGGTATTGGATAGATGTGACCAGCATGGAATTACAGAAACAACCATTGACATCAAATCTTTCTATGGATCTCTTCCTATGAGTGTTTCGATAACACCATATATTATTGAAAAGGTTAACTCAGAGTCTCGGATTTGTTTGACGAATGCGAGGAAAAAGTTCGGCAATGTGTTGAAGCTTCACATATATCTCAAGTTATCCTGGTTGGTGGATGCAGTTTTACGCGTAGAATCCGAAAGATGCTGAAGTGTTTGTGCAATGTAAGAGAATTTTGTGAATTTGAAGATCCAGATTCAGCTGTTGTTAGCGGAACCACATTTCTAGCAGCAAGTATTAATGGCGATGCTCTTCCTAGTCTACTGGTTTCACCCATAAAGTTGGGAGTGGAGTCTACAGGTACGACTCTACCTAGATTCATAACCAAATACTTGAGCATTCCATCTGAAAAAGAGTTTGAAACTTTATTAGATACTCAAGGAGTCCTTGAATTTGAGATTTATGAAGATGAAAGTGAAAATTGCACTAAATCAGAATCAGCTCCTGCTCCTCATCTTCCTGATGACATAATAGCGGATATCTTTCTTGGACTCCCGTTAGATTGCATTGCTAGATTTAGAACTCTCAGTAAGAAGTGGAATTTATTATTGTCTGGTCCTGCTTTTATAAGAATGAGGTACAATGTAGAAGTCCTGAACAATACCGCCATAATTTTAGTGACCCAAGTGTTCTCGCCGCATGCTATGTTCTTAATCAAGAAGGATTCCGTCGAATCGAGGGGTATTTGTAGGAGGATGCCTTATCCACAAGAATCCATAATCCCCAGAATTGTTAACATCATTGGGTGCAGTATGGGTGTACTTTGTTTAAGGTTAGGCAGGGATTACAGCACCATTGGTTTCTGCCTCTGGAATCCCATAGTGAAAGATGTCAGAAAACTTCCTCGTCCACCAGTGTGTCAAAGAGAAATCATATTTGGATTCTGCTATGATGACAAAACTTCAGACTTTAAGATAGTAAGAGTAGTTCAAGACGATGAAGTGCAAACTCCTGGAGCTGCTTCATATCACTTTCAGGTCCATGTATTCAGCCTGATATCAAACTCTTGGAGAGTTGTTGATGGAACTACTTCATTTAAGATGGGGTTGGAGTACCAGCCAACAATATATTTTAACCATGGTGTACACTGGTTAGCTGGACCGCGTCAGATTTTATACTTCCACATACATCAAGAGCATCTGGGAACAGTGAATATGCCACCAATTACTGAGGACGAAGACTTTCTCGAAAAGAAGATTGGGCTGCTTCATGGCTCAATGTGTTTTCTAACTCAGAATATGGAGAATGGAGAAGTGCATTTGTGGTTACTCAAGGAGTATGAAGGGAGCCAACACTGGAGTGAAGTCTTCTCAACTAGACAAGAATTACTGAGACGAACTTTTTGTCTGGATGCTCCATTGGGATTTTTACCAAATGGTGACCTTGTCTTCCTTAACGATCTTGGCATAGTGGTTCACAGGCCAGGAAAGGATCAGGCAAGAAGAGTGGTGTTACTAAATGATGAGGAGGAAGAACTTGACGAGCTGCTGGAGGCGACGAGTTATGTGGGTAGCCTCTATCCGCTCAATTAGATGTGGAGGACTCCAACTACTGGTAACATGTTCTATCTATGTAGTATTTCGACTGACTGCGTGAGTTACTAGAGATGGAAAGCTTGGTGTTCATTCTGTCTATGCACGGACACAGTGGCAGTACCCGCTGAAGATGCTCATTAAGATGCTCTGATCAAGATTGACTTCACTTGCAACTTTCAATGTTTGGTAGCCTTTGTTCCAGTGTTTTTTTTTTCTTTTTTTCAAAGCACTTTTTTTTGTTCCCTCTGAAAACCTCAGCCTGGAGAGAAAAATGACCCATGGTTAATAATAATTCTGGTATATTTGGTAATTGATTATTCATGTTCGTTTTTTCATTTTTCAATAATTTGCAGCTCAAGTAAAAAATAAAATGATTACTAATGTTTCAAGGAAGTTGTTGGGACGAGTGCCAGAAATAAAGAATCCAATCCGTTCACCATGTTCAAATTTGTTGCGCAGTAATTTTGCCCCTGAAGAACCTGGTCTTCCTTTCTATAACATTGCGCATTCCTCCTCCTCCTCCTCCTCCTCCTAGGCCCCTACTGCACCATCTCTTTCCTTGGTACTAAACGATGTGATAAGTTGGGTCCGCAATTCAGTCTCCGTTTGTAAACTCTTCCAATGATTCAAGAAAATTAGTTTTAGTTTCCTTCTTGTAAAGCACTACCTACTTATTAGTGCAATTCCTAAGATCTTCTTTTACACCTGTTTGATTTTGATTATCAACCTAATTTCTACCCAATCGATGTTAGATTAGCCTCTGTGAAATTTTTATCCTTTTTTCTGTGAAGCAATTTCTTAATCCTTCTCAAACCCTAATTTTCACTATTTAATCACCATATCATTGATGTATTCACAAACCTTGTTATGCTATCCTTTCTCTGATTACCTTTCAACCTTATCGCACACAACTCAATTTCTTTTCATAACCCTTGCAGTAGCTTTCCAGCTGAGTTTCAGTATCACCATGCAAGCTGTTTGGCATGGTGATAGGCAGTTTGCTTTAGAAGATATTATCCCACCAAGGTTCATGAATAATGAACAATTGTGGACAAGCTGCTTCATAGGAATTGCTCTTATGCCCCGTTGATTACTTTCTGGCCAGCTTGCCAATTTTGTTGAGGTAAATAGTTCAGCTGGAAGTAGCTAGGAAATGAATTGAAGGCCTTTGTTGTATAATCTGGACCACATAACTGCAGTTGTTGATTAATGCTGAAGGAAAAATGTTTGACACTAACTTGTCAAGGAATGTTATATTCATTGGGTTTGTACTTCGTTTCAAGATTTTTAATGGCCCTTTGATTTCAGCTGACGTCACACTTTCTTATGTACCAAAAAAAGGACAAATTCATAAGACTTTAATTGCTTACAAGCCTAAACCATACATAGAGATCGCTGTTCACTTCTGGTTACTAAAAAGAAAGTTCAAAAGGGCTACAGACCCAAGAGCCATGACACAAAAATTGATTATACATTTCCAGTTAGAGATGGAAGGATTGCCCTATGATGGTGCACCTAGATACGAGGCCAGACGTAATAAATCACAGAATATTCCCCCAGCTGTGACTTCAGCTCCAGCACCTGGTCCACGGACTATCAAAGGCTGCTCTTCCTTGTACCTTGTGGTAGTAAACGCTATAATGTTATCAGAGCCAGATAGTTGTGCAAATGGATGCTCTTTTTTGTATCTCCTTAACTTCACAAACCCCTTGTTTTGGATAGCATCTACTACCCCAACGTACCTCAGAACCTTAAGATGCCACAAACAAAACCATGAAATGTAAGACAAATGTCTACACAAAGAATTCCTAGGATTAATTCATCCAGTTATTCTGACCACTTAAGCAGCCAGTTTCAATTCATTGACAAATGCCTCAAGATACTTACTTCGCCTGCAGCCTCCGCATCAAGCCGTTTCTTTGCGATTTCCTGATCAAATTCCGGTAGACGCCGCAAGAATTCTTCAGCTGATGCACTTGACTGCAGCAGCAATACCAGGGAAAAAAGTTCATAAAGTTTATGTTGAGTAGCTCAGCAATAAGTAATCACATATGTATAAGTTTCTCATCTTACTTTCAATGGTTCTGGCACAAGGCTGTCCACTTGGATATCAGAAAGCTCCAGTCTTAAACCAGATTCTCTAGCTAGAATTATGACCTGCAATCAAATAGCCACATTATAAGAATGTTACCATCCAGAGCGTGCAAAACAAACTACGACCTGATTGTCAGTGGATAGGGATAAGGATGAGGTTGCCACAAAGGTTTCTATCCATAAATCATCCCATCTCCTGATTGGAGGCTCGGAGTCCTGACGTGAGGGAGGGAGGGACAGGAATTCAGTTACCTTTCTAGCCACATCCATTCCAGACAGATCGTCTCTTGGATCTGGCTCGGTATAACCAGCATTCTTGGCTTCCGTAACGACCTCACTGAAAGCCCGATCTTCTATAAAGTTGTTGAAGATATAACTTAAAGTACCACTGAAATTGGCAGACAGAAAGAGAGACATTACAACTTGTTAATTTCGCCACATAAGAAATACATTAAGAACATTCCAACTATCCTAAAAAACCATTTGGTTGGAATAACATTCAGACATGTAACATAGAAACAAGCCAACCTGAAAATTCCTTCTACCCGTAATATCTTGTCCCCAGTTTCTAGTAGTCCACGTAAAGTGCTGATGATAGGGAGACCAGCCCCGACAGTAGCTTCATAAAAATAGTGAGTATAAGACTGTCGCTGTAGGGCTCTCAGTTTCAAATACTGGATTTGGAGAATGACGAAAATACATGTCAGACGAATAGAAGTACAAATAACAAGAAATCAAAGAATCATACCAAAAAGAACATTTACTCCATTGTCTATAAGTAAAAGAGGTCAAAATGCAAAACCAGAGAATTGTGGTTTAGGCATCAAAATTACCTGGTTTAGCGGTCCAGAGTTTGCTTTTTTATTTGGGGTGATGACATGAATCCCTTTACGCAGCCAATCGAGATAATGACTTGCAATCTTCTCATCTGCAGTACAGTCAACTAAAGCAGTATTTGGGATGAAATGGTTTCCATGCACATGTTGAGTGAATTTCTCCATGTTAGCCTCTTCTGCTTTCTCTTTCAGCTCTTCTCTCCATCTAGACAAGTCAATTCCACTGCAACAATAACAGAATGGTCATTATATTTCCATCATTGTATTTCACTCACTAAATGCCAATTAACGTCGGCATTCAGAAAATGGAGTCTAAAAGGACTTTTCAGAAACTAATTTTACTTACAGGTCGCTTAAAACCATCTTCTTTGAACCAGTGATTCCCATAACTCGAAGATCAATGTTAAATTTTTCCTTCAAAACTGCAGCCTGACAAAAGAATAGTTTGAAATGAGTTACTAACTATAAGATATAGGTATTTTAACAACCTTAGACATCAAAACCTTCATCTCAGTGCTGTTCAGAAAACAAAAGCTTGAAGGATGTTATTAGATAGTTTCTTTAATCTACTCTCCTTTTTGCTCACAACTTACGTGATTTTGAGGAGTGTAAAATAACATAAATGTACCATTATGCGGAGGGCAATGACGAGAAGAAAAATTAAAAAAAAAAACATCTAACTAGGGCTGCACATGGTTTTGATTTTGAACCTGAACCGAGCCTGGACCTAATCGGTAGTTAAACCCAGAAACTATGAAACCGTAAAACCCTAAAATCAGAAAAACCAAAATAACCCATCTAGGTGGTTGATTTTAGTTTCATGTTCTAAAAGAACCAAAACACCATACTAAAACCAAAATAAACACAGAAAAATCCTACAAGAACATGTGAGCATGAGAACTCATATATTATACTCCCTCCGTCCTTCAAAAAGTGATACTTTCACTATTAGCACAATTCTTAAGAAAAAAGAGAGAAATAGAAGAGCTTTTTATTCTTCAATAGAAAAATACATTTTATTTCGAAGTATCTCTTTTTAAGGGACAAAAAAGATGCGTGAAAATATCACTTTTTGAAAGATGGAGGAAGTACTATACATAAATGGCATGTAAGTGCAAACAGGAAGGTGAGAATACCTATTTGGAAACTTTCTTATGTCTCATGAATAAAAATAAGTTAAACAATTGGTTATTGTCAAGTTTTAGTATGTGGAGTTATGTTGGTTCATGTCACGTTTCATGTTACTTATCTTCATAGCTTTTAATTTTGAGTCAAATTTTTTATTTGATTCTTTGGCTCACCAGCTTTTGACAACTTTATTGATATTGAACCTAATTGATAGAAGTTTGAAATCTAGTAAACAAAATCAAAGTAAACCAAAAAAAAAAAAAAACCACAAAAAACCAAAAGAGCAAGAAAACTGGTGGGTTGGTTTTGATCTCTTAAATAATATACCAACGCCCGGTTTGGTTTTGGCTTTATTTAAATGATAATGATTTGGTAAAAGCCCAAACAAAACCAAACTGTGCATAGGCCTCTAACACACCTGATCTCTGAGCTGGTCGAGTAACGTAGCGCCAATTAATCCAGGTCCAACAATGCCCATTGCTATTGTGGTTTTTGAGAGATAAAACCTAGAGTGAACAGCTCTTAAAGCTCTTATACAATCTTCTCGCTTGAGCACAACCGTAATGTTGTATTCAGAGCAACCTTGAGCTATTGCTCGGATATTTATATTGGCCTGCCAACAAAAAAATCATAAATCAAATATATTTTCACGGGAAACCAGTGTAGAATGCTCCACAGTATGACACAGTATTACTAGTTTTTACATGTTAAATTAACAAGGAAATACCTTTGCCAGCGCATTGAAAAGTGTAGCACTAACTCCGGGAGTACTTGCCATTTTCTGGCCTACCGCAGCCAAAATGCTACAGTTTCGAATGACTTCAACCTGTGCAAAAAACGTATAATGTAACACGGGCAAGCAACATTATTCATACAAGATATCTCTATCAATCCAACAGTCTAGGGCGCACCTACTTACAAAGTTTAAAAGCAACGCTTGGCTCAAATGCCTTAATGAATTGGGCCAATAACTTAATATCTATCACGAGGTATCCACATTAATAATCAATAGAACAAAGCAGTAAAATTCACCCTTTTTTTAATTTAACAGATCATGCAGTCTGAACTGGAGGAACTACTTTTTCCATATAGAGACGTCTCTTAATAGCAATAATGAACTATATGGGGCGTATCTAAAACCACGAATATGAACTATTGCTGGACAATAATGAACTGAAACACAGTTTAACAGACAAAGTGGAGTATGATTTATTTCAAACATTCAAGTTGTTCCGGTGAAAAGACAAAAGCACCTTTGAAAGCCGTCCAGCACCCAATGCTTGACTAAACCTAGATTCCAAAGCATCGGCAACAGCTTTTACTTCATTCTCGGGTACAGCAAAACACACAGAGTGCTCACTACTGGCCTGCATTACACCTAAGCAATAAGTACCATGAACATTATAAACTAAGAATCTCACTGAATGAATACTAAGAAAACCGGGTACCTGGGAAATCATAATAACGTTAGCCCCCACATCTTTCACAGTACCAAAAATCTCACTGGCTGTACCAGGAACACCAGCCATTCCCGTTCTACATAATAGTGAAAACAATAATGTATTAAGACATCTATGCACATACCTATTCCCAATATGTATGTATATCACAGTAAACATGGCTTACCCCTCAACATTCACAAGGGCTAAATTGTCGATTGTTGCAAACCCTTTGACAATAGAATTCAAGCCTTGGCTGTCCCCATTTTCATCAGCGGTAGGCCGACAAATTATTGTTCCAGGAGCCGAGAGGTTGAAGATATTTCGTATAACAATAGGGATGTCGTAGCGCATAACAGGGATAATGGTGCGGGGGTGTAAAACATTTGCCCCAAAGTACGACTGCATTACAGTATGGGTTGAAGGTTAATTGCTGTTTCAAGAGGTTATTAGCAATTTCAATATCTAAGAAAGGTCATCGAGCTCACCATTTCCCAAGCCTCTTGATATGATAATGTATTGAGTATCACAGCCTCACTGACTGGAAATAAAAAATGCTTTAGATTAGGTTTCAACCAAGTTTGTTGGTAATCCAGGGGGAGAGGAGTCGCAGGGACGTTACTTAAAAAAGTTAATCATGTCCTTACGTAATGACCAGTAGTAAATAAACCAGTTAACCTACTTCAATACAAAGTAAAAGAACTAAGGGTTAGTCGAACCTTTTCTGGGGTCAGCACTATACACGCCGTCCACGTCTGTCCAGATTGTTACTTGACGTGCCCTAAATAAGGCACCCATTATAGCAGCAGAAAAGTCACTTCCATCTCTTTTCAAAGTTGTTGGAATTTTTTTAGGAGTACTAGCAATAAATCCAGTTGCAATGATTGTCTTAGATGGATTTTTTGAGTACCACTCCTCAAGACTTCTTTCAGACACCTCTAAATCTGGGTCAACTTGATTTGCAGAGGTAGGATTTACAATTATAACTTCTCTCGTATCCATCCAATTGCAATCCACACCAAGCTACATCAAATACGTAGATGCTTTAGATGCTTAAAAGCTTCAGATACTCCATTGATTAATCACAGGGTAACAGTAATACCTTTCTGACAACAGCTGATAAAATCTGAGCAGACCATAACTCTCCATGACCAGCAACAAAATCTGAGAAAGATTCTGTTGCATGACCAGCTGCAATACACAAGGCTATTCAATCAGTTTTTGGAATAAAAACTTTATGTTTACTATGAGAGATAGACAGAGAGATTAAGAAAACAAAAAAGGTTGTTCTTAACCTATGTAAATGGCACGAAGCATTGCTTTAAGGTTGCCAATGTCATCATGCAACCGGGATATGAATTTAAGAAGATCGTTCCCTTCAAGTAGCTCATGTGCTGTTAGTTTATGCTTTTCTAGGACATCATCCAGAGCAGCTATGTAGGAATCATCTCTAGATTGTGCCTTGTTAATAAGATTATACATCATGTCGGTCACCTTTGACATTGCAGAAACAACTACCACCTTTCCTTCTGAACTATCATTCACAATGATCTGTGCAACTTTCTGAATTCTTTCGGAGGTACCCACGCATGTCCCGCCAAATTTATGAATAGACCACATGTCACCTTTGGGAAGACTAACTGCTTCTACAGATTTTTCCAACGAAATATCTAGAACAGAGTCACTTACATGAGAAAAAATAAAAGTTTATACAACATCATGAAACGGAACTGGGGGAAAAAGATACCTGCTACAGAAGCAACGACACGCCCACGTAATGATCTTGTTCTTACTCCGTTGGAAACACAACCCAATCTGAAATGACGATAAGTACTGTCCTTGAGTATTCAGAAAGAATTAGAATTCTAAAATTAAAGTTGTTGGATGAAATTTCATATTGTTTTATTTGATCACTGCATTTTTCAGCAACATGCTATGCGCAATCGAGTTGCATTTTAGGAACTAGGGTTGCATTTTAGGAACTAGCCACAGCATGCATAGTTACAGGCTCGATTTCAAAAGGATCAAACTAGTAAATATTCATTTCAATACCGCACATATTCACAACTTTAAAAATGACTACTGATTCAGCACCGAGTATAAGAAAGATTAAAGTGCTACAACATAGGAGCCCTAATAGAGATCTCAATTTTATCAATGCTTCACAAAGTTATTCGATTAGATAAACCCTACATTTAATCCAATTGATTCTATCATGACATAAAAAACCAAAATCTATCAAATCTGTGTAAAATATTCTCTGATCAATACGAAATCCTACAAGTAAATAAAAAACTTAAACCCTAAACCCCTTACCTTGAAATCGAAGAACGATTCAAAAAAGAGAGTTTCGAAGCCGATTGCGAAAACAAGAAAGTCTTCTTGCTAATGCTGTCTACATTATTTGAGAAGCAGCTACAAGAGGGTGGAGAAAGTGTAGAAGAGAACGCCATTGCTGATGGCGATTCAAACTCTCTGTGTCTCTGGTTTTGTTTATCAGCAGTACAGAGACCTATTAGCAGTAATGAGTGGGGATTTTAGTATATAAAGGGGTAGTAAGTGGTGTAATCGTTGGAATTATTAGGTCATTTTTCAGAGCTGCAAGGGTCAGATTATCTCGCTAGCAACAAACAACTAAACTGGAGAAAACTGTGGACCTCCAACTGGGTCCCCTGGATCCATTCCAAATCCAGGTTATGTGTAACGTGAGTGAACAACACCCACCCCAAATGGCTTTCCGATCTAGAGACGAGTCTTTCGCGTGACAGGGTTAGGTTCACTGACGGTAATAGTTAACCTAAAAATTAGGGGTGTAGGTGCTAATGGTTGTTTTGGATGCACGTGCCATGCGTCTAACCCAAAAGTAGGACCACGTTTTGGCAAATACGAAGACTGCACTGCACTCTATCCATCTTAGATTGGCTACCGCACATCATCATTCAAATAATTTACATAGCAAGCCAATGATAACTACACATTTCTAGATATGAAAATACGATTTTTGAGATCCATCAATTAGTGAGATTTTGTTGTCCATCTTTGATGGAGATAGCTAACACCCAATATATCCATGTCTAGAAGATCAGAAGCTAAACCAAGCGGCTTAGAATTGAGGCACAAGTCGCTGTTGTATTGATTTTATTTACCAGTGCGATGGTTGGTTTGCCTTTTAGTTGCGTAATTGAAGTTTGAAGATTTTTATTTGCATAATTGTCTCGACTATTTTGGGAAGATCAGTTAATGTAATTATTCTCACATTATATCTCATAATTTCGTCGTTTTTATTAAATCCAAACAAATAAATTTAAAGTTAGTTTTTTGTTTAATATATTCATTTTATTGTATTTCGAATCATCTATTGATCTGAATTTCCGGGCGTCTTTAGGGGCGATCCTTAAAGAATTAGGGGCGACATAATAAGACAAAATAAGTTGAAAATACTTATATGTCCCTTCATAATCGGTAGTTTAGTGTTTTTTTTTATCTACAGAAAGTGACTATATTCTTCTCTTCTTTCAGAAATCCAAAATTCCATTGGTTTTGAAAAAAAATGAATTTGGGGCTACTACCACAATCGGTAGATAAATGACATCACAATAGATAATAAACATCACGAAACAACCGATTGTGCAAATAGAGAAATTCAAAATTTCATTGGTTTTTGAAAATTTTGAACTTGGGTCTACTAACACAGTCGGTAGATAATGAACATCACGAGACTACCGATTATACAATTGGTAGATAATGAACATCACGAGACTACCGATTATATAATCGGTAGATAATGAACATCACGACCTACCGATTGTGAAAATAGAAAAATGCAAAATTCCACTAGTTTTTGAAAATTTTGAATTTGGGACTACTACCATAATCGGTAGAGAATTAACATCAAGAGACTACCGATTGTATAATCGGTAGATAATAAACATCACGAAACTACCGATTGTGCAAACAGATAAATTTAAAATTCCATTGGTTTTTGAAAAATTTGAATTTGGGACTACTACCATAATCGGTAGAAAATTAATATCACGAGACTACCGGTTAAGGTACAACCGCGTTCCTTACGCCTCTTGAATCTCGCAAGACTCTGCGCACTTAATTTCCCTAGATGACGTCCTTTACAGACTAGAAGTTGCTACGACCCAAAGTCGAAGACTTATAAACAAATCTATCTCCCTCAGATAAGTCTATTTTTTGTTGTTGTTTCTGTCTTAAGATAAAGATCAAGGTGAACAAGAAACACAAGTAATAATCCGATCTTATACTCCCGAAGAGCAGCCTAGAAATATTAGTCACCTTACAGTAATCTAACTGATTTACACAAGAAGTTATTTTGGAATCACAAGAGTCTGAGACGAAGAAACTGTTGTGATTACTTTTTATATCTTACCTGCTGGAGATTAAATCTCGAGAAAATCTTAGAAAAGATTAAACTCAACATGATGGAAAAAGTAAGATCAGGGTACGCAAGTACAGAGAAAATAGTTGGACCTGTCTTCACGAATCCCAAATGAAGCTTTCAAGTCGTTAACCCTAGAATGGTTTTCAGAAGAAATGGAAACCTGGGTTAATAGGAAATCGACTCTAGTTTGCAACTAGGACACACGAGATTGTCGGGATTAGATTTCCCAAATGCTAGAGTTCCTCCTTACATAGACTTTCAAATTAGGGTTGTTTACAATCAAAGCTAAGATAGGTTAGTCACAAAGAAATCAATCTTCATCGTTAAATGAAAAACCTAATTTGAGATTCAAGCTAAGTTAGCTTAGAAACTAAGCATTAATATCCACTATTAGATGGTTTAGCTTGACTTATACACAAATGAAATGTACATTCATTTAGATAAGCAATGAACCGTACCTAAATCGTGTACACTGAGTTGGCTCAATAGTAGTTAACCTAAGTTAGCCAAATGAACACAATAAGATTTTTAATCTTATTCATGAACACTTTAGACTCGACTTGATAATAAACCAGCGATTAATCAGCGATCAAGTATGTATCTAATATGTGTTTATGAGATTTATTTAAGTGCTAGATATTTCATAGAAACATCCATTGCATTTGAACAATAATCGACTGGATAAACCAGTTCGTGAATTGTTATGCCATAGTTCGCAAACAAGTTCTCGTACTAAAGATAGGCTTAACAATTCAAGGACTTTAGTTCGGGAACACAATTCAATGACTTTAGTTTGGGAACATAGTTCACGAACAACCCCTGAGTCACGAGCACAGATAACTTAGTTCGGGAACACAGTTCGCGAACACAAAGTTGTCATGCCGATATAACATGGAAACCACCAGTTTAGGAACAAATTTCGTGAACAAAAGTTTCGGACCTTTCCTAGCTAAGCCAGTTCATGAACAACATCTTTGGATCCAGTCAGCACATAAGTTGACAAAAATAGTTCGCAAATAGGAGTTCCGGATCCATATTAGTTTAGTTAGTTCGTATACAAAGTACACATATCAAACTGCATCCAGACTTTTAGTAGTAGTTCTAAAAACTCTCATCTGATCAATTTGATATAACCATGGAAGAGACACTGATAATCTTACACATACCACTAGTTTCAAGTCAATCTCAAATGATTACTTAATCAATACAAAAAATCCCAAGTTAACATTAAATGATTGTCTCACACAGATTATATAAAATGTTCAAAGTTATTTTCACATGATTGTAATGAATCAAATCGAAACATTCCTGAGTGATGATAATCTCACACATACCATCTTCAAGGCTATTTTCAATTGATCATCTTGAACAAGCTTAATACTCATATTCCGAGAAACATATATGAAATAAGTTCAGCTCGAAACATTTATTGTGTATGCATTTTATAGTCCACATAGCCATTACGACTTTGTCTCATTTTGAATAAAGATAGATTAGACAAAATTTGTGTGATATATAAGTTCGTAGTCTTCACATACCTTTTGTCGATAAAGTTACTCCAAAATCCTTCGGTTGATATTCGTCTTCAAATGGTGAACGCCGTGAAGTCTAAAGCTCAACCACACACTTCTATCTTAATCTGAGACATGGCTAGTAGTAGACTGGAAATCAAGTATATAGTTTTGATCAACTAAACTTGACAAACAAGCTTGAGATAACAACGGTTGCGAGTTAGACTGAGCACTATCTAACAATCTACCCATTTGTCAATTTTAGTGAAAAAACTATCAATACATATGGATTACAAAATAGATAAACTTTGTAGTTTCTGATCCATCATGCTTGATTTTCTTGGCTCTTCAACTTCCTTGAATTTTTCGTTACTTCAAGTTATCCATCGATTCTGAATGTGTCAACTCAACATCATTGTTGTTAAAGATCCGTAGCAATAACAATACGAAAACATATGTTCTCAATCATTGTTATACAGTGTCATAGTATTATTATATATAAACAAAGTCCAATTACATCACAACTTTGAAATGATACTACAGTGACATGTATCACTCCCCCTTAGTCAATACTTTCATCTTAGAATGGAATCCACTCCCCCTTACATAATGATCCGTAAATCATATGTATGTAGTATGAACTACCAAAAAATGCTTCCCCTTTTTATCAATATAAATTGGCAAAGGTACGAAAACTATGAGATCATAATGAATTCTCAAAAAATAATTATTAACTAAAAAGAAACATATAAACTTTCTTTCGATGATTTCACATAGTCGAAACTTAGTGTATTCATCAAGGAGTTTATTAAGATACAAGTTAACCCCTTCAAATTCCACAACCGCTCTCCCCACAAAGATATGGCAATTAAGCACAAGTTCATTTAAGAACTCTCCTTCATTTGATGTCATTCCCAATAGAATAACATGAGGGACCTTACTTTTATAAGAAAATAAGGATTTTTTTGGACATTAACAAATCACATGGATTTGTATCCAGTAAACCTTGGGTAAATTAACCACAAGGAGATATTATTGATTAGTTTAGTCGGAAATCACTCAACATAAGAAAACTTACGGAGTAGATATAATACTTTCACATAAAAGTTGATCAGGAAAAGTGATAGGTTGGGAAACTTACAATAATAATACTGCAAGTGCACAACGTCTAACTAGTAGACAGTGATATGTACAAGTCGTTCTCAGAGGGAGTGTGAAAATACTACTACCAAATAATACCAAGAACTAATTAATCAAATTCAATATTTCAGAGATTTATGGATTGATAACTAAGATTAAGAAATTAAGAAAGCAAAATAATGAAACCAAGATTATGAATGTGTTAAGGATCTAGGAATCCGTCATAGACAAGTCACTTGTACTCAATCACAAAGGTCTTAAATGTATTCTTGCACAAGATATTTTCGTTTTAGAATCATCGACAAGAAAAATCAAAAAGATTGTTCGTTCTCACCTTAAAGTAGCATTTTTAAGCACTAGATACATGGCATAAATAGTCAAAGAAATTCATAAACAAATCAATTATCGCTAAGATTCAATGAGTTCTTTTGCTAATCTAACGATGCATTACACATGACATAGAACACGATAGATCATCGAAAAAGTAAAACTTTGATAGAGAGTCGAAGCCACTAACAATAAGCTCATAATACACAAACCCGTTATTTAGAACACAAATAAAATATCCTATAAGTTCATCATTTCACCCTAACATAAGATTAGCTAGCCATGACTTTCTCAAAAACCAAAAAAATAAATCTCAAGTGAAATCAGTTGCTAATCAAAACACTTCAAAACCTTAATTTTCTCTACGGCACTGTAGCCGCAGCGACTTTCTCCCCCTTCCGATTTCTGTTCAGTTCTCTCAGAGCATCCACAGTGGGCGAGTATAACCAAATTTATGGGATGAGATCCTAACACAGTGGGACGGAGTAAAGATCAAATTCCAGACCAAAGATCAAATTCCAGACCAAATATGGTCGCGACCAAATCCCAAATTCTAATATAGTCGGGCGTAAATTTAAAGTACGCTTGATGCTGGGCGTAAATTTAAAGTACGCTTGTTAACGGGCGTAAACCAAATTTACGTATGTTGGTGGGGCGGAATTTAAATTTACGTTTGTTGCGGGCGTAACATAAATTTACGCCTGATGAGACGGACAGAAGAATTCCGCGCGTTGCCAGGCGGACACCAAAATTCCGCCTCTCTGGGGCGGACACCAAAATTCCGCCTCTCTGGGGCAAACACCAAAATTCCGCACCTCTCAAACAGACTTTTTTTTTACGCCTTATCAGCAAAATTATGAAACATTAAATGAAAATTTTCGAACGTTAGAATGATAAATTTTTCGAACGTTGGCGTTGGAGATTGCGTAGCAGATTTTTGACCGTTGGTAAGATATTTATATCTTTCGAACGTTTGAAATTGAATGTTAATAACGGGTTTATTTTATACCTATATATACCAGATGAATTCCTTTCACATTTTCATATCATTCGTTTGTATTCGGCAAGAAAAAAATAGTATCAGGGAAAGAACCAAATGTTCTATGCAAACGTTTAGTTATACATGGAGGAAAATGGGTGGAACACATTATAGGAAAGAGTTAGCCACAACCATATTGACGCATTAGAGAGGAAATATTTCACCCAGCTGAGATGATCATGGAAATGGACATTAAAATCACGCCTATTTGATCTTTAGTTTTATCATACGTATCTAAATTACGTTTACGTCCCACATAGGCGTAAAAAAAATTTACGCCTCATTAGCAGGCGTACAATGGTCCTTCCGCCCCATTCAGGCGTACTAGAATGCTTCCGCCCCATTCAGGCGTACTAGAATGCTTCCGCCCGTGTGTATGTATACGTGCTAAAGAAACGTGTTATCGCCAGGCGTAATTTTATTTTACGTGCGTTGGCACGGTGAGATGATCATCCGCCTGACAAACGGGCGTAATTTAAAAACCCGTCCCACGTGAAACGTAATTTATATTTACGCCCGTCGTCAGGCGTTAATTTAACCTACGCCTGTCTCAAACGTAATTTAAATCTCCGCCCACAAATCAAACGTAACTGAATTATCCGCCCGTCTTCAAACGTAACTAAATTATCCGCTCGATCAAATTTGGTCTTCATCCCGTAACGTCACAGTACAGAGTAAACTCAAATTTGGTCCCGTTTTTTGATCTTTGATCTTTGGGTATAGTCGTACGAGTGCAGTTGCTCTCAGAGACCAAAACAAGACCAAACATAATTCTGCCTCATGGGCCCTATCCACCGGTCCAATACTAGCTTTCTATTCTTTGACCCTCTGAGTTTAGTTTCTTTCCAAGTCCAGCTAAGCATAATTTCTGTCCGTCTAAACACCTTCATGCCTGGTCAAACCTCTTCTTGCACCGATAAAACAGCTCGATCAACTAACCCCCATTGATTTTGCTGTGACTATTTCTCCACCGAGAACTTTCAGGTAATCCCTTTGTTCCTCAACTGTTTTCTCCCCTTCTTCGCTGCAACTTATCTTCTCAACCTGGCGTCAATAGTTGACAGTACAAATCACCAATCAATCGAGCTAACAACTTCACTTTCCATTTTGTCCATTTGTTGTCCAGCAACACTTCCTATCTTCTGATTCATCGCTCCCCTGACAGCAAAGCAAACCAAAGCCGCGAGTTTTTGTTGTCTGATCACTATCGAATGCCGCAACTCCTTTATAGCACCGCCAGTTAGATGCCAAGCCTGGTTCCGTCTTCAGTTATCTCAACAGCAGCTTCTTCGTTTACTCCATCGAGACACAGCGAACAAACCCCAGTGAGTAATCCAGCTCCACCAATATGCCGCAACAAACTTCTCTTCTCCATTTTCTCACTGTCTCAGCCCATCTATCCTTCTGACAACTCCACTTCAAACAAAACTAAACAACACCACTTAGAATTCGACTTCAGTTGACAAGAGAACGCACCACCACTTCTCCATGTTGCTTCAAGAGCCGATGCTTCTGATTTCGGGAGTAGAGGTCGAACTCCATCTGCCAACAGATGATGAAGACACCGGAAATACTTTTGCTGTAGCTATTACGCATCTCCAGTTACATCTCAGACCAAAACAGCCAACTCAATGGCCCCATATTGGTATCACCTCTGCCAATTGCAAATTCAGGCCACTATCGAAGTCCCAATCTGTCCACTACTCCAATTTCTACATTTTGGGACCATCTCAGCATCACCGATCAGCATGTAAACAAATACATCTCCTCTAATCCAAAAACTCCAATCGAAATCCAATTTCAATCAACCACCGAGGAACCCCAAATTCAATCTGTCGCCGTAGAAGCTATGAACGAAATTCTGAGATTTCACCAAACAATTTAGCCAATTTAATTCCCTTGTTGCTGTGTGAATTCCTCAATCAAGATTTGCACTTCAACCCAATTTTGGACCGAGTATGAACCCCACAGTTTCATTGATGTTGCTGTCAATTGCTTCTCCATGAAGACCCCAAAAGAAAATAAAGACTAATTGGGTGATTTGTGGGGGGAAATGGTTTCACCTACATGAACTGGACTGCTAAACTCACCGGGTAGGAGGGGTCCCATTTCATATAGATAAGTTGGGCAATAGTTTTTCATATATATTCAAAGGCTACTTTGTATTGTGGGGTGGTCTTGCATTCTAAGCACCTGGAAAACAAAATAAAACCATTATATGGGGACTCTACACTATTCCAAAGCTAACATTTTAACAACATTTGGTCAAGAATCTTCTACTGACATTGCACATCAACAAATTTCAGGGTGATACCAATTTTGTTGATATATAAGTGCTTAACAGACAAAACAAAAGGGAAAAAAGATTACACGTGTTATCAGATTCGAAGTCACCTTATAAACCGAGTTTGAGTTCCGAATGACTTCCATAGACGAAAGTCAAAGGTGTTTTTCATAGGTCTTGGAAAGTCTCGAACCGAATATGATCTCAGGTTGACATCTAGATACACTAATTTTCCATAATAATCACTGAACCAACTTCAAGCTGACTGGCTTACGATTCACGTCAAGTCTAACTTTAATGTGTGAAAATAGCCCCTTATGAAAACAAGTTTCTGAAAATGCCATCCTTAATGAAATATACATTAAAGTACCCTTTGGGGGTTTTGTTGACTTTTATACCCTTATTTAGAAAAGGTCCACACCCTATTGTCTGAGTCAGCTACCACTTCAGAAAAAATTAAAATCTGAGTCACCTACACGTCAGGAGAGATTAACCTCCTAGTTATTTCCGTCTGGAGATTTATCTCATTCTCTCTAGAACCTTTCTCTCATTTCCTCTTTGTTCTTTCTCTCAGTTCTCAGCAGAGATTAACCAACGATCACAGCAAAACACCAATACCCATAACGGAAAATCCAGAAAAACCCTAGATTTTTACATACCCAATTCACCATCTATGAAGAACAAATAATAATGGATAGAAATCAGGTATTTGGAAGAAGATATTAGGGGAGAAGATTTGGATACACAGATATCAACCGAACCTCAGAACGAGCGGAAGAAAAAAAGAAGGTATGATTTAGGGTTTAAACTTATTTGTTATCAATCTGAAATTAAGATTCAATTTTGTTGGATATGAAATGAAAGTAGGCAATTTTTGGTTAGGTGTTTAAGATTTTGAATGATAAGTGGTGTTCTGAAACTTTATTTGGTTAATTGAAGATAAGATTTTGTCTTTAGATTTTTGGTTTTTTTTTTACAGATTTTTTTGGGGGTTTCTGAAACTGAATCTTAGTTTGTTTATCATGTTGTTATGTTAGTTTATTGTATTACCATAGATTATAATTTTGTTATTCTGGTGCTACAACATTCTTAATAACAAAAGTTTGTTATTAAGTTAGTTTCTGGTATTACCACAGATTTTCATTTTCTGGTTTTGTTATTCTGATGTTATAACATGCTTAAAACTTGCTCGTTTATGTTTTGTGATAAGATGTGTAATTGATGTTTCAGTTGTACTTATTGTAATGACAAACGCATTATTTAATCTTTACAAATCGATGGGTATATGGGGGTTAATTTTTAGAATTTACAATAGACTCTAGGAATTGAGGGTTCATATCATGGTTTAGATTGAAGAATCAGGGAACTATAGTGATTGATGTAGTGTATGATGCTTACATTATTGGCTCTTGGTGGTAGGATTAAACGTTGTCAGAAGTTTTATTTTCTTCTGATATATGGCCATCAACAATGATTCTTTTGCAACTTAAAACACTGGCATGAACCTATTTTGAAATTTGATGCATAAGTGGTTCCTACTGTTGTCATTTAAGATTGCATTTATTTGGTTTGTTGAGTGTTAATGCTTTAGCCTTCCACTTGTTTACCCCCATGCAGCCCAGGGTGGTTGGAAATTAGATGTGAAGTAAATAGAACAGTGTGTGTCAGTAAAATAACGTATTTGCAAGATTGAAACGTTTGGTGGGTGTAGGGAAGGTCTAATGAAACTCCTTATTTTTGGTGTTCTTATGAGTGGGTGGTAGGAAATTTTAACTGTGACAGTATCCAGAACACAAAACTTGAAACTTGCAAGTTACGTTAAGGTGTTGCATAGATGTTGATAATTTTAGTCTTGCAACAATAAAATATCGTTGATAATTTTAGTCTTGCAGCAAT
Source organism: Papaver somniferum (assembly GCF_003573695.1). Classification (NCBI taxonomy): domain Eukaryota; kingdom Viridiplantae; phylum Streptophyta; class Magnoliopsida; order Ranunculales; family Papaveraceae; genus Papaver; species Papaver somniferum. Next base: position 160,841,015 of record NC_039362.1, on the reverse strand, counting down.
TTTAAGCTTAAAAACAATGCCTGAAATGTTTTCTTCGTTGATAATAATGCTTGATACAAAATTGAAGTCGATTAAGATCTATGTACAACCATGGATGAATGCTCAATTTTTTTGATGTGTGGTTTGCTTAAGCTTCATGGTTACCATTCTGACCTTCGTATTTTTCTTTTCATTGTTAGGTGATCAATAAATTCAGGAAGAAACAAATAAATCAATTAGGTTCGCCTCCTACTCTACAGTTTTTTATTTTATTTTATTTTGAAGTTGAGTGTATGCGAGAGATTATGCGTAGAGCATGATGCCTAAGTCGGTGAAAATAGAAACCTGAAGTGTCCTTGCGTGAATTTTAAGAGCTTTAAATTCCAAAGTATAGCACTATTTTATGAGCATTTAGTATGCTCACAGTAAAAACTAGTTTATTGTTCAATTGGTAGCGGCTAGACAACCGTAGGGATGTGGTATCCACAGATAACACTTTTAATTTAGTCGCCTTTTCTTTGTTAGTTTGTTTTGGTAATTAAAGCTTTCAGATTATTTATGCTGGTGCTTGTATGTGTGTGTTGGACATAGTTTTAGGTAGATAGGAACTTAGTTTTACTTAATCACTATAACTTTGTGTCGGGAGTTTACTTTGAGTAACTAAATAATCTCGATTATAATATGTTTGTAGGTTCTAAATTATGGGTGCAGGACAGAAGAAGAAGAAGTGTTCTAAAAAAGTGAAATTTGCTGATCATGTGGAGAAAATTATATCACTGAATGCCACTGTGGAGGACAAAAGAGTGGTATATGACGATGGTGTTGAAAGGTAATAGGTGACATTTAGCCTAATGTACTGTGTCATGCCAAAAAAAATTTAATTGCTGGAGATTCATTGAAAGCTTTAGGAGAAACGACATGTGATAACAAAAGAAAGAGAGGGTATATTAAGTACTGAATTCATTTTTAATCTGCTTCATCATTTAGGAATCTATATCATGGCTTAGTATTTTTCCCTCTTCTAATGTCCGTTAGACTGTTAGAGTCTTTCATTTCATACATGAATTCATTATTGTTTTTTTCTTATTCTTAACTCCGATGGTACCGTTGAGCATTCCCTGTCAAATGCTGAAATGTATGCATTAATAGCCTATAAGTTAAATTTGAACAATGACAATAACAATAGTTTAGTTATTTATATATAAAAGAAAGTTAGATGCCTCTATGCGAATCCTATTTTTTCTATGTTGCTGCATTGTTCTTTCTAGGTGTATTTGGTATAAGACACTTGTAAACGGAAACTAGACCGGTCATTCGTTGAGTCACTTTTACAACTTGAATACAGGTGGTTATTGGATTAGTTGGAATGTACGACTATTTATCTTTTTTCAATGTTGCTGCTTTCCGCTCTCAAATACTTAATTCTAAGAACTTGTATGTTGTAATTGGTGTAACTATTTACTTCTATGTTGTAGGATGTTTGTTCACCCTGCCAGGTACCGGGCTTATACGTGCAAGGTAACAACATACTCGAGCCCGAAGGTTTTGAAGTGGGTGCGTAACCTGCTGTCTCCTGCCGAGCAAGAGAAATTTATGTCAACTAAAATTGGCCCCTTACTGCACCTGCCAATGCAAACGTGGTCTAGTGCCTTGTTTCATTTTTTATTGGCTAGTCAGATATCCACGGGTGATGAAGGTGATAAGGGTCACCGTGAAGAAATGCGCGTAATGGTTTGTGGAAAGGAACTCTCCTTCGGAAAGAAAGAGTTCGCATTGATTTCGGGTCTTAGTTTTAGGAAGTTGGACCATAATTTTTCTCGTCCCGCCACGAAGCCCTACCTTAAGATGAAGCATTTCCCCGATGAAGGAAAACCAAAACCGGCGCTGGAGTTGTTGTCGCATCATGAAGACATCGGAGTTTCTTGGATGATGGAGTCATTACTGGTTCAAGACATCTCATAGCCTTTGGACCACTAGTACTCGCTGAAAAATAAAACATTCAATATTCGTGTGACTATTTGGTCAGGAAAAACATAATACAAAAGTACAATAACAAGAGGGACAAATAAACGTACCTTTAACACCATCATCTCCCTTGATGGTTTCATTCTTGTACTGATAATCCTCACTGGAACACGACGTGAGATTGTTAAGAGGGGTCAAGGGAGTGTGTGGAAGCATCTTGGATCCGCTGTAATCTCCAGTAGTTGTTTTGGGAGTCACGGGAGGAATATCTACTTTTACTTCTTCTCCATATTTGATTGTGTAAAAGCTTGGGACTCCACATGTCTGGCCAACATAAAAAATCAACATTTCTTCACTAACAATTTTAATCCTTTGCTTAAATGAGGTTCCCGGTACATCTATGAGGCCATACACATCAAAACAAGATTTGTGCAAGAAACCTAAAACATCCATTGCTCTCTTCTTCACATCCTCAAAAGGCATCCATTGAAAGCAGACTAACAAAGCAACCAAAATGCATCTTTCTTCGACTCTCTAACAGTGCTCAGTAGAAACAACGCCTTCTTCGGTCTTCAATTGTTGATGATAAACTCTCGAACCTCATAGAACCTTGACAATTAACTCTTCTCTTCGATTTCTTGCTTGACTTATAAATTTCTTCTTCCCTATGGCCTTATTGAACAAAAAGAACGTAATGATGTTTCATCATTTTTTTTTTCATTTTTCATTTTTTTTTTTGAAAACAAAAAATTACAAGACAAAAATTTACATGGCCATGAGAGAAGGACTTTCAAAACTTGGATCTTCGCAACTTGTGATGTCTTGGTATTATGGATTCTAACAACTTATATCATTTTCTCTTATAACTTCAACTTTGATTTTTGAATTATTCTCTTCTATTGTTGCTTCTAAACCTAAAACGTCTTCAACTTTCTTCATAGGTTTTGATGTCGCTCCGCTTGTTGATGATGATAAGTTTCTACTGAGAGAGAGTCGCAATCCAATAACTAAGACTACATTGTGAGGTTGCTTTGTCTTTCTGGCATTTCCCTGACCTACTTGCCTTTCCATCATGTATGGTTAGGTCCATCACGGTTACCCTCTAAAAGGAACAAGTTCTCTCCTGAATTTCAAGGATCTCAATGTCTTTTTCTCTAATGTCTCAATAAGTTGTTATCTCTAGCATTCCAATTTCTATCTTTTCGGTGAGAAACAATATGTAAACTTAGCTAACCGGATACCATGTGACGCTAGAAGTTTCAAAAGTGCAACTAAAAAGTTTCTCCCATACCCCCAAACTTAAATCTAACATTGTCCTCGATGTTCTAAAGATAAAATTAAAAGCATATGAACAAGGAGAAACTGTTACCATTTGAAGCAAAAGAGTTAAGGAAAGATATTACCGTGTCGCATGAGATTGGGTTACCTCCCAAGAAGTGCTAAGTTTAAAGTCTTCAGCCAGACATCGGAAGGAATTAGTCACCTCATAGAATCAAAAAGTAACAGCCGAAATAACTGCGGGTCTTCAAAACCAAAATGAGATGACCAAAGGAAACTACAATAACCCAAGAAAGTGAACAATGATAGCATGCCCTTATCTAGTTTCCTGATCAAGATATTTATATCTAATTGTGGTTCAGGTTCAGGTTCTATGAAAGGGTCTAAATAAAATATTTTCATTGGTTGCGTTTCTTCATAGGTGGGATCCGAATCATTAGGTCATAGAGTTTGGAAAAACTCAAATATGATCTTAGAAGCGCATAATAATAACCTAAATAACTGAGGATTCTCTAATTCAATAAGATTTTACTTACAAAATTGACCACAATGAGAGTAGTGGTCACTCTTAAGCAAATGTGTCGATTCTAATTTCCTAAAGCATTTAGGTTTAGTCTCACAACTTAATATACGACACATTTGAAATATAAACGTTCCCACATTTGGAAGAAAACTATTTGGTGGGAAAACAAAGTCAATCTGGGTATCATAGCCTGGGCAAACCACATCAACCATAGGATGGGTTTCTAACGACTGAACTTCTTCCTGGACATCATTAGGTTCGGGAAAACGAGTATGAAAGTAATCTTGTAAAGTGGTCGAGGAAAAGATATCAAGTCTAAAATGAGGGATCTCTGTAAGAGCTAAAGGTATGGCACAAGGAGAATGATAATCACCCCCAAACTTAGATTTTTGGGTATCTCTAGATAGACTATCTACAATTTCCTTAATTTCTAGATCATTGGAATCCTGAAAATAGTCAATTGCTTCTTCGAGGTTATACTCAAGTGAAGCATCCTCACTCATATTTAATAGCTCTACGAGTTCATTTTCTTCGTCTAAGACTATTGTTTCTAAGTTGCTAGACTCTAAAACAGCATTTTCGCAATAAACCCGTTCCTCTAATGCATTATCGGCTTCGTAATCAAAAGGAAAAACTACATCGTCTAAAACGGTGGTATCCCTAATCAAATCCTCGTCCTTTTGAATAGGTGAATAATCATAAAAATTATTTGGATTTGAACTAGAATAATTATAAAGCTCAATTGGATTAATAGATTCCTGATCACTATGCCTACACATTTCAGATTCTTCATTACTATTATCCTCATCATAATAGTACGAAGATGATTGAACCTTATCTAAATAAGTAGTGTCTTTTATTCTAACCTCGTCCTCTAAATTAGGCAAATATTCACTATTGATATCAAGGGTAGAATTAGAAACACTATTTTGGAAATTTAGATCATTTCGAGCAGCATTAGCTAACTGTTCATTTTCTGCCTCTAGACGTGCCTGAATTTCACTGAGCATAACACTTATATGTTCACTACTCTCGTTTATCATCTCAGAATTCCGTGTACACTCTTCTTTTAAACTATTCATTGCAACTAAACGTTTATACGTCCTTTTAATCCGTTGTTGGGTCTCTTCTAGAGAAGGAACATGTTCAGAAATATCATAATCAGGACTAGTTTTTAAGTAATTTTCCCAAAACGCATAACTAGTACTATAATGTTCCTGATTTTCTTGCTCGTAAGACCAATTCGCGTGTGGATAGTAATTGGTCTCACTATGGTATGAACCATAACCTTGAAAAGGATGGCGTTCCCAACCACTATTCCCAACATGGTCATAGAAAGGATGATGTTCATATTCAAATTCAGGTCGATAATCATTGTATTGGCTTCTATCATACCAGTTCGACATTCTTAATTGCAAGGGAATTCTACACAATCACAAACAAGGCTGACTCGACCAAATCAAACCTATAGAATCTAGCAAACAAAAAGCATGATGGCTCCACTTAGATTGTTTTCTAGACCAGCTTCTATTCCTTCGAAAAGGAATTCGTTACAATTTGAGCACACCCCTCTGGAATCAATCCGAGCTAATGTAAGTTGAATCGAGGCGAGGGAAGCTCAGTGGAGCTTTGATACCCAAAGCCTCACCAGTATTACAAGGCGGCGCAGTCACGCATTCAACTTACAGAAACCATCAAGAACTTTGAAATATGCTTAAAAGAGTAACCAATATTTTTCGAAAGATTTTCCTACCAAGCTCGTTACCCTATCGGTCTCGTTCTAATCAAATTTTAAGCTTGGGTTCGCGTTAGGTTTCGTTTACCTAAGGCGGGCAAGAAGGGAACGGTGATGAAATCCGAACCCTTATCTTATATGGCCAGTTCTTTCCCTTTACTAGGAAATTAAAGCAGCCGGTTCAGTCCTCAACATATAATCTATTAAGGCAGACAGTAAACCCGCTGACAGGAGATTCGCGGGTGTTTAGAAGTTTACCTCCCGTACCAGGAGGGCGAAGAACCGCTGTAGTCGACTCGGGCCACTGACTCTGGTGTCAGTGTGCGAACCCGAGGGGCCGAGACGATATTGTAATCGTCGTCCTTCCCTGCAAACAATTTATATTTAATTTTTTTTTATATAACCCTTCCGTAGGGTTTAAAGTTAAAATAAATTGTCCAAAGTTCAGTCCAAAAAAAGAAAAAAAAATTAATAATAATAATTACAAAAAAAATGGAAAGTCTCTTAAAAAAATAATAATAATTCTCTCTCCTTTTTTGTTTTTTTCTCTCTTTTTTTCTTTATTTTTTTGCTTTGTCTTTTTTCCTTCTCTTTTAGCTTTAAGCTTTGATTCCAAGGTCTTTAGTATCCAACTTCAAACCTGTAATACAAAGACACAACCAAAGAGACGTAAAAAGAACAAATGGAATAATAAAAAATAATAAAAACCTAGAAATTCTACCTAAGCACAAATCCGCGTCGGCGGCATCAAAATTTGATGGTTTTCAAAATTGTTGTAGTGATAGTGGTAAAAAGATTCGTTTCAGACTTGTGAAGGAATTTTTAGATTTAATAAAAATATATATACAAAAATATTAACAATGGGTGCGAGAGGTAACCAAGACACTAGATTCCACTATTATGCAAAATTGAATGATAAATATTTCAAAACTCTATTCAATTCTTAAGTCCTCTTTTATCTTTAATTCACTATCAATCATACAGATTCTCAAACATTATTTGTAAACCTTAAGCATAGATTATCAAGAGATTAAACCAAGCATAACCTATCAAACTGAATAACAAATAATTAATACAATCATTCAAATAATTTAAAACTCTGCAAAAGCAGCGATTAGGTGAATTATATAATTAAATGAAATAGTTACCCATTTATGTTGCGTGAGTAGCTTCCTCCATTGCCTTGGTTACGAGGGAATTAGCCGCTCATCATGTTGGAAAACCTCTCAAAATATTTCATTGATGCTCAAAAATGGTTTACAAATGATGAGAATATGAGAAATACAATAAAACCGGGTTTGTAACAATTATATTTGTTACAAACCAGAGAACTACGACCCTCAGTGACAAAATAAGACTGCTCCAGCTGTGTTACAAACGCTGTAGCAAATAAGTCTGCCTGATGTACGACCCACATGTGTGAGTCGTTATTACTGTAGAAAAACGACTGCTGGTGCAGGTCCGTTCTTCGTGTTCTTCATGTTCATCAGCAGCAGCAGCAGCAGAAACCGAGTTTGGGAAAACTCGAATTTCTTCTTCTCTGGCTCTCCTCAGCCCCCCAGACTCTCGACACCCTTTCTACTCAACCCCAGCAACCTATTTATAGCCAACAGACCCATCGAATCTCGCTCATTCACTCCATGTAATTCTCTTTAACTCGGCAGTAAAGAAAATATTTCTGGGAATATTTTCTTTCCTGTTTCATCTTCTCACGCGTTTTCAAGCCTCCAAATTACCATATTTAACTCCTTCACGCTCCAACAGGATGTGAGGGTCTTCCATGCACACACAAAACACGTTGAATCTTCTCCAAATCACGTGAAACCCGTGATATACACGAACTGCCCTGTTTTCAACCCGTGAATTGTTTAGCTGATTCTAGCCAATTCTGGTCGAACCAAACGCCCACAATGTGTTTAATAGGCCATATCACAACTATCTACCAAAAACCAGCCATTGAATCTCCCTAGAACACGTTCGACAATTCGATCAAAAATCTGCAGAAGTGTTCTCCATTTTCCCGCCAAAAACAAAATTCAAATGGAGAAGATGACCTCCCCCTAATCCTTTACTAGGGTGCGAATAGAAGATGCCTTTTGGGGTGACCTGGGGTGCCCCTTAGTAATCGAGGTGTCCCTTATCCAACGGTGAGAGTCCGAATAACACGTGTCCTCCGGGGCTTTTACCAACTTTTCGAGCCGAATTTTCCAAAAAATGTTTATTTTCCAAAGGTGTCTACAAACACATAAAACACCAAAATTAGTACAAACTCGAGTGCCAACAATATATAGTATTGAGATCAAATTAAACACAAAAATGTGTCTATCAAACCGCCACCTCCGACCACCACCGTCGCCGCCAGCCACCTCCGCTGACAACCACCGCCGCCAACAACCTCCCGCCACCACCGCCAACCACCACCAACATATGACATGTGTATCCAGAAGTTACACATGCATATTACATATGTAACGCAAAGTTACACTTGTATATAGATGTTTGCTCAGTAGTTACACATGTTTGCTCAGTAGTTACACATGTGTACGCAGAAGTTACACATGCATATATGTGTACTTATTAGTTATACAACAAAAGTACACATAGAAAATACATGTAATACTTTAATATTCATTTACAATAATTTGTTTGTTTATCAATAATAGTAATTGCTTGTTATTCACAACAAACGAGTCAAAAAACTAGATATGTAAAACGAAATCCTCGAAATAAGCCGCTATATCTTAGAAATAAGCCACGATATCCTACAATAGAAATGTTCTCTTCATTTCTTGTCTTCCTCGATTCTAAAATGCTTGGATATCTGAAAGAAAATAAACACCCATGGAATTAGGTTAGGATGAAGAAGAAAAAAAATAGAATTTGTAGAGCATATGCCATGTAACCAACTTAAAGTAATCAAGAAAAAAAACTATGAAGAGAGATGTGTAATCAGAAATTACACATGCATATGGAATGTGTAACTGAAAGTTACACATGCATATAACTTGTGTAACAGTAAGTTACACATGCATCCGACTAGTGTAACAGTAATTCAATCACCAAAACCAGAATTTACATATTCAATCAGTATGTGTAAGTATAAGTTACACATCTAATTAGCATGTGTAACTAGAAATTACACATCTAATTAGTATGTGTAACTAGAGATTACACATCTGTTTAGCTTGTGTAACTAGAAATTATACATCTAGTGAAATTAAAGGCATAACAAAAAAATGAAATTGAAGGCATCTAAAGCTGAAACATAATGGTTGATTGATTTAAACATACATATGAGGGAGGAAAAACTAAATCAAGATACCTGATTAAAATCAAAATTAGAAGTCACATATGAATCTTACTAGTGTAACTTTCACTTACACCTGTGCAAGTATTGTTAGGGCCATCGAAGCAAAGAATTAACTAAAGTAAACATGCCACAAAACTGACGTATTCATAGCAAGATAATAAAGAAAAGATGAAGTTACCTGGCGCTCAGTGGGTTCCCCTCTAACAGGCGGAATCAACTCGAAATAAAGATATGATTGAATCAACAATCTGTCATAAGAGAATCCAACAATACGTGTAAAATCATCTGAATTAATTATCATTCAATCTATGTAAGGTTAAATGTACTTAGATTCAGAAATGCAAAATCAATTGATGCAAAAAATAATTTTGTTATTCATTTTTAGCATGTGTAATTAAGACTTACACATGGATATGGGTAGTGTAACTGAGAGTTACACATGCATGTTGTATGTGTAATTAGGAGTTACGCATGCATAGTGGCATGTGTAACCAGTAGTTACACATATATAGTGGCATGTAAATCTAAAATATCTTTGTACATATACAACATAAATACTAAATATTTAACTTACAGTGCCATTGCAAAGGATTTTACCTCAAAACCAAAACAACTGGCGGTCGAGGAAAGCAATAGAGATTGGAACCAATCCTCGATTCTCCAGTGCCATGTCCACTAGTGTCATCTGCACAATAACAAAGGGATGTTCATCACTGTACATAAGTAGCAAATACAGATAATCCTTCAAGAGAGGAATTGTCAAGAGATTCCTACGAATCTAACATACCGGTTATGGAGAACCAAAACTACAAAATCAGGTAACATGAAATAATAGACACATGACTCAAAGGCTATTCTAAACCAGACAGAGTTCGTATTCAAGATATTATAACAAATATGGACCATATACATGTCCAGATACACCAAATGTTCCCCTCCACCACTAAAGACCTTTGCTCTTCTATTATATATAAGCAGATTGGAACTTCATTTAAAAATATACCCTTCACACTAAGTTTACGAGAATCATATGTGGGGAAGCTACCTTATTTAATTTTGCAAAGAAACAAATAGGTGGATGACGTATTAGATGGGTCGTGAATAGTGATAAGGAAGAATTTGGAGGTATTCAGTGGCATAGACTATGCACATACACATGGTTCCAGGAGCTGACTACTAAGCCATACTCGCCAGTTGACATCGAGAATCGCATTTATTTTCATAGTGCCATTTTTTTCCCTCGAGTTTAGAGTGATAATGGCCAAGGATATTTAAACAATAAAATAATACTAATATTTTAAGAGGCCTCGAATAGACTTGTTTCTAGTGGAACTTAATGCCTATTTGCTGGTGAAGGAAGCTTACAACAACAATTAAGTTCATGGTTCTAGTTTAGGGGGAGAGAGTTTCGTAATACCTACAATGTTTGAAAGATAATGGATCCCATGAGTGCTTCCATAGTGGAATATTAGTCTGCATTTTTATCTCAGTCACCACCACATCTCTACTCCTTTCTTCTGCAAATTCCATCAACAACATCACATCTCCTTGTTTTAGTTCCAACAATTCAGTTCAAAAATCAACCTGCAATTTCAGTTCCACAACCAACCATATCACCACCTCTTATTTCCAACAAAAAAAATACTATGTAACACTTAAATTCGATTTCATTGACAGAGATGTATCAAACTACATAGAATAAGAAATAAAATACACAAAATTGAGCAATTCAGTGAAAGTATATGAAATTCGTAACAAATAGATGGGTAATAAAGATGATGATTCATTGATAATGAATCTGAAAAAAAACTTTCAATCGAGATTTAAGATAAAAGAGACTGAGTGATTCTCAATAAAGAAACCTAAAAAAAATTTCTAATATTTTTTCTCCATATTTTCATCTTAAAAGCATTGCAAAGAGCAAATTATAACAGATTTGAACTCCGATCACGAGTTCATCACGAAATTTTAGTTGAAATTATAGAAAGCTTTCTAATCAACAAAGTTGTTTACAAATCTGAAATCAGAAATAGAGATTAAAATCGTGTTAGGAATCTGAAATTAAATTAACAATTACTTCAAATCCAAACAAATCAAGCCAGATCTAGAACTTATAAGCTTAAATATTCGATCTCAAAACACTTACATCCACAGCCGTAAAATTAAAATTAGATTCACTCTAAAACCAAAAATTATTGATTGATTTCATTCTTCTGTAATACGTAAACGTCATCAGCGAAGATCAATGGAGTGAGAATCGTTTTCTTGCTCTCTGCAATTGTTTTCTTCCTTTTGATGAAGAACCCTAATTTTTCAGAGCAGAGACGAGAGAGCAGTGATAAAATGAAAATGAAAATGAAAATGAAACCTATAGCTTATTTCATTAGGTATATATAGTAAAGGGTATTTTTGATATTACGAATTTCTCTCAAACCCTAAACTTTATTACCAAGCCCTGAAATCTAAAATTCTGGGCCTAGAAATATTAAAAAGTGAAAGTACGGAGTTGATATGAGAGGATCCATTTAGTGGGGCTTCTATATATTGAACCCATATAGTAGGGGGTTCTAGTATTTTTCACCCCTGGTAAACCCAGTCCACTGATTGACTCTTCGATCACAAAGACAAAGACCATATCTTTTGAATCATAAGATAATAAAATTAAAAATAAGAAATAAAACACAAACTCATTCCTAAAATAACTAATATTCCTAATCGGTGTTGGTATCCCAACAATCACAACACAGCAGTGTTTAGAAAACCGGCCCGTCCCGGCCGGTCAGCCCAGTGAACCGGTGACCCAGTCACCTTCCTGGGCTGGTCTATTACTAACCCAGTAAATTCACAAAAAAAAACGCTTTATTTTGTGTGAACCGGGTGACCCGGCGGGTTAACTCGTGATCCATCCGATCCACAACTGTTTTAATGGGTCGATACAAATAAGAGGAAAACCTAAGTTTCCTTGACAAATATATTCTATTTCACCCCATTTCATCTGAATCTTCAACATAAGAGAATTTAACTGTGACCTAATAATTTCAACTCTTAAAATTATTGGCTAGTAATAAAAAATTAGATCCCATCAAATTACAGTTCATAAAAAGAAATAGTCGTATTACGTGAACTTTATAAGAAATTACAAAATCAATCAAATTAGATTAGTTCAAAAACAGATCTAATTACAAGAAATTAGATTAGATTTATGTTGTGATGTTGCTGTGATTTTTTTGATAGTTTAGTTTGTGATGTTGAAGCTTGCAGCGCCGCTGTGATGCTTTTATTTTGATGTTAAGGATCAAATTTTTACTGAAAACAAATATGGGTTGGATGATGTTGTGATAGTTATCGACAATAAAACATAGAAACTCTTAGCAAAAGCATGGTTGCTGTATACGTCGTGAGGATGAAGATGGAAGCAAATTGGAGGTATAAGAGGAAGAAAGAGAAGGAGATGGGCAAAAATGGATATACGATTCTTTTATGAAGCTATAGAAAAAGTTAATTAATTCCCTAATATTGTAAGGGAATACTGGTACTAATATTTTATTTTGATTTAAGTCCTTCTGTTTGACCCGGTGAACCTGAATTGAATCACTGGTTGAACCATGTGACTCTTGAACCAATAAATTTACCGGTTCGACGTCCGGGCCGGTTTTCGGAACATTGCACCACAGTAAACATAATTCATTAAAGAAAGGGGGTTTTAAGTTTCTCCATGATTGCTTTCATTAGGTCTAGGAACAAGAAGAAACCCCAGATTTATTATTGTTGACATATATATGCACGAAAAAACAGTCAAGTTCATCTATAAATTGACACATCAAATTACATGAAATCAAAACCTCTAACCAATTTCATTAATAACTCATCCAACTCTGGAATTTTTTTTCCAAACCCTCAGATCCCTAGTTCTAAGTTTAATCAAACAAATGATCAAACCTAACGACCCTAATCTCGCCATTGAGGTTCACAGAAACACGAGCATTAAACTGTACCGCCCCCTAAGTTAGCAGCTGACTAATCCAAGATATTAACTAAATAAAGAGGCACTAAGAATCTAAATCATTTACTTAAACATTCAATTTAGAAATCTGCTACAAAAACTTAACCCGAACTAGCCCCGCCCAGAAATATATATATATATACAAGGATTCCTCTCAAATGATACATATACAATAGTCATTTGGTTTACAAATAAAATACACAACATAATAAACATAGCAGAAGTTAATCAACTAGCGAACTCAACCCTTGAAGATTTCGCTGCGCAACTCTGATTTGTCACTGAAACTAAAAGTGGGAATGGGTGACCACATCATCCCTAAAAGGGGTGCCCAGTAGGAATAACATTTAACTTTCAAGCAATCATGGCAATATTTGGAAAACAATAATGTTTTCCCCAAATATTAAAAATTAACCAAGTCACTGACATACACAAACATGTATATGGATAAACTCCTTCTTCAAACAATGTATAATATTCGTGCTAACCACACTCAATAGCTATTGATATCACCAAGACCATGATGACCCACTCTAAGCATAAAAACAGAATTCATGGAGATATAATTGTGAAGGAGCGTATCCTATATACCACAAGTGGAAATTCCTATTTTCCATAACAATTCATAATGACAAACAAAACATTACAAGTCCTTTCCAATTCGTGGAAAGATTCACATAATCAACAGAATTATCACAATGCATGAATTTGATAAACATAAATCTTTGTAAAAGAAAACGTCGATGGTTACAAGAGAGTCAAAAGTATTCCCACCTCTTTTGATGACAAGCCACGCCTACCTCGAGATCCACAATCCACTAGTTCATCCTTTGAATCGATAGTTGTTAATATAGACTAACTGTTAATCACACAAGAAGTCTAAGAATCTATCCAAAAGGCTCACACAAGAATCATACAAGTCTTTCTAATGACTCTAGGCCCATTTAAGGTTCTACATCTTGTATTTATCTACCTTTATCATAGCTAAGGTTTACAAATTGATTTGGGTTGGTTCTATAGTCCATTAGATAAGTCTTGTGAACATCTATAACTTTGTATAAGAAGCCAAAGGTCAAATCGGACCACAAGGGTCCAAAATATCAGATTTTAAATACATGATACTAAGCCCAAGTTATCAAAACAGGTCCATAAAGCTAAGGCCCGGTCCAATTGGATCAATTAACGGTCACTAGCAGTCAATCTAATAGTCAACAAGTCTATAACAGTCAACGTCTAAGGTCAGGTCAACAGTCAAGGTCAAAGTCAAATAGGAATCGGTCAACTGAGTCAATTCGGGTCAAGCTAGGGTAAACTTAGTGAGTTAAAACGATTCAACTCAGTCAGATTAACTGAGTCAGCTAACAAAACCAAATCAGACTGAGTAAGTTCAGTCAGGCATGTCAGGGTTCTTCTTACAAAGCAGCAACTCTAACTCTACAACTAGTCTAACTGTAACCTTCAACTAAAACATATAACTCAATCAAATTGTAGATACAAACCCATTACAACATTAACATATAAAATTAAGTTAAACTTCATAATCACTACCAACCTGAATTCAGGCTTGCATCCTTACATCTCAGTTCCATCGCCCTTCAACAACATTACAATAATCAACACTCAACTTTATACACACAAAACTCTAATTCCAAATCAATTTCAAACAATTCATTACATCAATTACAAACTCTGCTTACCTGTCATTGTAGTTGCAAGCCTTCCCTTAGAGATTTAACTTAACACAATCGCTAAACTATTATTCCAACAACACTGCCAATCCAACTCGATATCACCTGCAACATCACTGGCCTAAGTACAATCCAATGGCAACAACACTCAACTACACTGATTTAAATTCTATCAAATAGGGAAGTCTAAGTTTCTTACACTATCCTTTATAAGTGAAAATTTTAAATTCTAGTCTTTAAGCATTCTAAACTAATTTCTATTTTATAAAATAGTTGTTTCTAACTTCAAGGAAGATTCCTACAAGTCTTTCTAAGTGAAATTGAAATTTCGGTTTTTAAAATAATTATAACACACTTCTATGATCAGTCATCTCTGAATGCAGTTGCCCTTTCAAGGTTGGACAGTCCCAACAATGCTTTCCTACGAACAGAGAAAACATGACCTTAACTATTCTCCAGTGCTAGATTAACTAAGTATTAATTTATTAAGATTAGTTAGTATTTAAACTTCTATCGTAATTAGTGTAATTCTGATAAATTTATTTCGTAAAATATATAAATAGTTCACATCATTTTAAACAATTTAGTCAACAAAATTTATTTTATTTTTATCTTTATTTATTATTATTATTATCATTTATTTATTTTTTCAATATAAGTAATTCAAATTCGATTTCACATCAATTTATAGTATCTGATTTTTAACTTTACTGTAATACCTTTGTATAAAATTTTCAAACATAATCTACTATAAATTCCTACTAGACTAATTATTCGAATATTATCATCAACTGTATTATTACTTTCATTATTCTTAAGTTGATAGTCTGGTGATACATTAAGCCTTGATCTTTCAAATATAATTCTACATTCACATAAAGATTGATGTAATAGATTTTATTTACTCTTATAGAATCCTTATACTATATCTTGTTAAATATTGTCACTGGTAATTTAATATTATTTAAACTAGAGTTCGATAATATTTCCTAGTAGTCCTTAGGTTTTGTTATTAATGTAAAGCATACTACTAATATACGAATTTATTTTTCATTAATTCTAATATTACACTAAGCATCGAAATTCTATTATTACTACTTCATGTATATTTATTTCATTCTAAAGATTCACTAAATCATTTGTTTAATTAAAAGAAATTTCGGTACAAGGTTACTAACAAGGTAAGTCTTTTAATTTTGTGCATCCTATCCTCATCCTTTTATGTCTAGCACCTAATAAGTATTATATTAACCACCTAGTTTAAACGCAAAACATACATTTTAAATTTGTCATTAGTATAATTTACAAAATTTGACCGTAGATAAGCGTTAGTAATTTTCCACAGCTACTTAATCATATTTATTATTTTTATACTTATCAAAATTTTAGTCAAGTATTCATATGATATTATTGCTATGTGCTAACATTACTTTCTTAAAATCATTATTACTATTATTTTCATTTATAATTACTATTATGATGTTTTTATTATTAACATTGATTGATGGTTTAACTATTATTCTAACTGCTCCTACAGATATTGTTGAGTACCAAAATATTATTAACATTTATGTAATTATAAATTGTTGATTCTACGTATAAGTCAAGTTATTCAATAAGTTTCCACGTGACTTTCAAGATTATCAATAATACTAATCTCACAATTTTTAGTATTGAACTGTCTACATGTTCATACTTTTTAGACTAATTATTTTCTAATCTTTATTAGCTAAAGTTATTGGTTTACCTTAAAATTTTTACTTCATTACAAACAAACAAACAAATCAATCAATCAAATAATTCTTTTAATTATAGATAGTTTTTAGTGATTAAGATTTATCTCTCAGACCCAATCCAATTCTAAACTAATCGAGTTCACTAACTGGCACTGGCTATTCCTATTGTTTCCCATATAAGATCTAATAGTGAGCTCTGATACCAAACTTATAGCGCCTCCTAAGATAGCAGCCGACTAATCCAAGAGATTAACTAAATAAAGAGGCACTAAGAATCTAAATCATTTACTTGAACATTCAATTTAGAAATCTTCTACAAAAACTTAACCCGAAACTAGCCCCGCTCAGAAATATATATATATACAAGGATTCCTTTCAAATGATACATATATAATAGTCATTTGGTTTACAAATAAAATACACAACATAATAAACATAGTAGAAGTTAATCAACTAGCGAACTCAACCCTTGAAGCTTTCGCTGCGCAACTATGATCTTCCACTGAAACTGAAAGTGGGAATGGGTGAGCACATCATCCCTAAAAGGGGTGCCCAACAGGAATAACATTTAACTTTCAAGTAATCATGGCAAGATTTGGAAAACAATAATATTTTCCCCAAATATTAAAAAGTGGCCAAGTCACTGAAATAGACAAACATGTATATGGATAAACTCCTTCTTCAAACAATGTATAATATTCGTGCTAACCACACTCAATATCTATTGATATCACCAAGACCATGATGACCCACTCTAAGCATAAAAACAGAATTCATGTAGATATAATTGTGAAGGAGCGTATCATATATACCACAAGTGAAAATTCTCATTTCCTATAACAATTCATAATGACAAACAAAACATTACAAGTCATTTCCAATTCGTGGAAAGATTCACAAAATCCACAGAATTATCACAATGCAATTTAAACAAAGCATGGAATGCACAACTAGACAATGCATGAATTTGATAAACATAAATCTTTGTAAAAGAAAACATCGACGGTTACAAGAGAGTCAAAAGTATTCCCACCTCTTTTGATGAGAAGCCACGCCTACCTTTCATCCTTTGGATCGATCATTGTTAATATAGACTAACTGTTAATCACACAAGAAGTCTAAGAATCTAGCCAAAAGGCTCACACAAGAATCATACAAGTCTTTCTAATGATTCTAGGCCCATTTAAGGTTCTACATCTTGTATTTATCTATCTTTAGCCAAAGGTCAAATCGGACCATAAGGGTCCAAAATATCATATTATGAATACATGATACTAAGCCCAAGTTATCGAAACAGGCCCATTAAGCTAAGGCCCAGTACAATTGGATCAACTAACGGTCACTAGCAGTCAATCTAACAGTCAACAAGTCTATAACAGTCAACGTCTAAGGTCAGGTCAACAGTCAAGGTCAAAGTCAAATAGGAATCGGCCAACTGAGTCAATTCGGGTCAAGATAGGGTAAACTCAGTGAGTTAAAACGATTCAGCTCAGTCAGATTAACTGAGTCAGCTAACAAAACCAAATCATACTGAGTAAGTTCAGTCAGGCATGTCATGGTTCTTCTTACAAAGCAGCAACTCTAACTCTACAACTAGTCTAACTGTAACCTTCAACTAAAACATATAATTCAATCAAATTGTAGATACAAACCCATTACAACAATAACATATAAAATTAAGTTAAACTTCATAATCACTACCAACCTGAATTCAGGCTTGCATCCTTACATCTCAGTTCCATCACACTTCAACATCATTACAAGAATCAACACTCAACTTTATACACACAAAACTCTAATTCCAAATCAATTTCAAACAATTCATTACATCAATTACAAACTATGCTTACCTGTTATTGTAGTTGCAAGCCTTCCCTTAGAGATTTAACTTAACACAATCGCTAAACTATTATTCCAACAACACTGCCAATCCAACTCGATATCACCTGCAACTTCACAGGCCTAAGTACAATCCAATGCCAACAACACTCAACACATCATCAAGACTAAATCTGCAACATCTCAATTCCACGAAATAACACCATCAGTTATCACTTAACCTGCAATACCAGAAATACATCCATCCATTTGATCTACACAGTTCATACATATACCCATCACCACCAAACTCATTAGATACAAATCATATACAACTTATCCAGTTTATACTCAGCCTTGTAATTTCCATAACTCAACCACAACAACTCAGCTAATTCTTAACTCAGATAACATACACACTCCCTGGAACATCTCATTCATGATTATTGCACATCATACCTCAATCTAACTTCTTTGATGCAACTTAACAACATTCATACAAAGAACTTTAACCAACCCCTGCATATCTCAGTATCCAATTTCCCTGAAACCAGCACAACATGTACTACATGTACATCTCCAGTTCATGCACATTATACATCACTTTACAATAACTACTTCATGTACTCAAACAGCAACACAATCACAATGATTGTAACATCTAAAATTTAGTAAGGAAGATTGACCTCAGTTCAGGTTCCTTAACAACATAGTTGACTCTAATTCCTTGCCTCGTCCACTTTACAACCAATTCAACAAATCTAACTTCTTCCTCAATCCGATCTGTTAGCAATAACATCTACATCAACAACCCGATCCTTAATTATTCTCGAATGTGCTCTATTCTTCATTTCCCAATCTCAATCTCATTATCAACCTCAAATTGAACTTCTAATTTCACAACCTCAAACCCTAAATACCGCTTCCATGTTGTTCTACAACCTTATCCCTTAAATCCCATCTAACCCATCTTTAATCCTTCATTCACACTCCCAATCTCATCTTCTAATTCTTCTTCTGAATTTCTCTCAAACCCTAATTTATTATTCACAATTAATCTTCTTCCCTGAAACTTAATCATCAAATAAGCACAACAATCTTCTTATTCTATTCAGGATATCGAAACCCATCTTCAACTACCTCAAATCAAACCTTCATCAACTCACAGAAACCCTAACTCTACTTCTCCATGATTCGTCTCAAAGCCCAAGCAATAATAAATCTTCTTCTTCTTAATCCTATCGACAACACCTCATTCGCCATCAGAATAAATTCATCGATTAAAGTCTCTCTAAAAACTCTCAATTTCATCACCTAAACTCTCACAGAGGAAGAATAAAGAAGAAAAGAAGAAGGGGGAAGAAAACGAAGAAAGAGAAAGAAGAAGAAAGAATGACTTTCTCAACGCATGGATTTGAGATAAGACCAAAGATATAAGATAAACCACACACTCAGCTGGAAAAGGGAATCCCAAGTCGGCTAAGCTGCAAAAAGACTATTTTGCCCTTTTCACAATTTTGATGATATCTTATTCGTCTGATACTCGATTGACACGTTCGAGTAGTCCATTCTGCGTAACTTTTCGAGATCTATCCAGCGGTACAAGTCTCGTATCTAGATAGTTGTTAGATTAATTTCTATTAATTAACGTTTGTGTTAAACTAATCGAGTTATTAGCGGCTAAGACGTCTCTTGACTAGTCTAATAGCATTGACGAGATTGAGGGTCCTTACATAAAAAATTGAGGGTTTCCATTCTGAATCGCAAAAAACTTCAAAAAGTAATTAGTCCCTGCAACATCTTGTCTCTGAGCTTTCACAACTTGTTTGAATACCATAGTTCCTTCTTATCCTTTCTTGAATTTCAAATTATATTGATCAGCTGCATATTTCCCAAATTCCTTAACTCGTCTCGGGAATTTCAAATGTTTGATTTCTGGTAGGTTTTCATCAAGAACTTGTCTCTTGAATCTATTTCTTGTTCCTGATGGTTGGTTTTCATCAAGAACTCGTCTCTTGAGTTTATATCTTGTTACTGATGGTTGGTTTTCATCAAAAGATGAATCAGAAAGTGGTGATGCCATGAATTGGAATGGAGGTCTGGAGAATTCAGTGGATATTTATTTATTTTTGGGAAGATAACGATGGTATTTATAAAAGAGGCATGGTCACGGTTTTAAGTAGGAATAGTAAAGGAGAAGGCAAGTAAATTTGTGTCGGTCAAAGACCCAGGCTGGTTTTTGGTAGTATTCTTTTTAAGTAAACCTTTCAGGAATATTCTATACTTAGGTCTTTCCTTTAATCAGGTGAGGTCTTATTTTTGGGTTCTTATTTGAAATATCTATTGAATATTTTCCTACCCTGGCTAAATTGAGGCCTATGCCACTTAATTGAGGCCTATGGAATCATCCACCCAATAGAGAATGATAAGGGATGTCTAATTTTGTGTAAAATTACTAGATTAACTTTAAAAAAACTTTAATTATTCTAACACAGATACAAATACAAAATCATAAATTAGTTAATAAATACAAAAATTATTAATCAAAACTCAACTTCAATCAAAATTAAAACTAAATCCTAATCAATCACAAACAACAATTATAATCTAATTTCCTTTTGGTTTACAAAAAAAAAAAAAAAACCAAAACAAACAATTCAAGTGATTGAATTAAATCCCTTTAGCCCCTTCCTTCTAAGAGATACTCTACAATGATTTACCTCTAAAACTTTGACATTCGCTCATCAAGGTATCTGAAAATCACCCAGAATCGGTATATATATAAACCACAGTAATTCGATTGTAAAGCTAATCGGATTTTACTGTGAACCTACATACCCCGATTCTGAGTTGATGTGATGAACATCAACTATAATCGGATTACGTTAATACACAAATCAACTGATTCTTGATTCATGTTCGGATCATTTTGGACCATATGTAATCCGATTTTTTAGTTAAAAATCTCTGTATCCAATAATCAGATTACATTATACTCCATACAACCGATTCTGAAAAAGCTGCAACAAACTATTTAAAGAATCGGACTTTATAAATAAACTTAAAGTCCGATTCTGGAACAAATTTTATGAGTCCAAGTTTCCCCAAGAAAACGAAACCACTTTCATTCATTAATCTTGGTTCAAGTTTGGAAAATACAACATAAGAAAGCGACAAAATATAAGCATCCGATAAAAT
The DNA here is from genome assembly GCF_003573695.1 of Papaver somniferum. NCBI lineage: Eukaryota > Viridiplantae > Streptophyta > Magnoliopsida > Ranunculales > Papaveraceae > Papaver > Papaver somniferum. The sequence continues at coordinate 160,819,782 of NC_039362.1, read as the reverse complement.
ATAAGCATCCGATTGCCTTTTCTTCTTGTCCACCTCTCTTTGTTCCGGAGTTAGTTTTCGAAGACGCTAATCTTCGGCCTTTTCAAGAGTGGTACCTTTTTGTGGCTTTGGATTTTGGATATGACCCCTACAATTACTTCTAATATTGCATTGTATGTGTCATGTGCAAAGAAAATGCTTAGCATCCGGAAAAACCACTCCAATGACATTCATTAGTGTTTGGTCCTTATCTATTACTATGATCCTCAGAGTTTGATCGCCACGGTATATCTCCTTCAAGGTCTCTAGCATCCAAGTAAAACTCACATCATTCTCCCGATCCATAAACCCCCATGCTACCGTCAAAGTTTGCTTGTCGGAAGTATGGCAAGCAATGTTTAACAACGACATATTGTACTTCTTGGTCTTGTATGTACAATCTATTAACAAAACTTTATAGAAGAATTGTGCCAACTTGATCATCTCCGGATGCGCCAAGAAAATACGAGTCACTTTTCCTTCCAATACTTGCTTCCTCATTGTGTATTTGTGTTGATCGGCTAACCATTGAGATTGTTCCATAACCGCTCTACCGTCCCATGACCTCCTCCTAAAGGATGCTCTTGCCATGTAAATTTGCCTCAAAGTGGAAAAGTTATCCTTATTATCCTCCTTAATCTTCCTAAGGATGTCACTTGGTCTACACGCTTTTATTGACCTCACCGTTTCCAATTGATGTGGTTTCAACCCACAAATGGCCGCGTGTCCAACAAGAGATTCTGGATCATCATGATTGTGACAACCATTCATCACTTTAGAGAACTTGTATACCCTACTACCGCCGGGTTTCTCCGGTCTATTAATTATAATCTTAGGAAACCATACATCTTTGATTTAGTAATGTATTCCCTTGTTGTCTTCTTCACGTACAATCTTTCCTTTGCCCAGTGACTTTCTCGCTTTCCACCTCTCTCACAAACAATTTCCAAACGGTCTTGACTTGAATGACGGCCTAAAACTAATGCACATTTGATCTCTATTCCCTTGTCTATAAACCATTGCTTTGCATCGTTTCTATCTTCCCATTTCAAATTAGTGAAATAGTGGGCAGAGGTATCAGGTCCCAACACAGATACGACTTCAGATTGATCTTCTTCAAACGCCACAACAATCTACAACAAATATCAACAAATTGATGATTCAAAATCGGGTTATATGTTACAGTCGATTAAACCGATTCCTAACGATCGGTTTACATGTGCAACTATAAAGTCTGATTTAAGAATTGTCGAAATAATTTCAAATTCCAGAATCGGTTCATTTCTAGTGCCATATAATCCGATTATTGTTCACATTTCTTATGGAACTTAAAAATCGGATTGCATATACACGAAAATAAACCGATTGTCAACTTTGTGTTTTCTACGTGATTTTTTAAGTGAAGAAATCGGGTTATTAACATCACCAACAAAAATCGATTCTGGTCATGTACCATTCGCGACAAAAAATTTACTACAATCGGGTTATATGGTGATGAACAAACCCCGATTCCTGTACCCAATTTGGGGATTTTACCCATAATCGGTTTATGTCATGTTATCGAATAAACCAATTCTAGGTTAAAGTTTTGAATTTTTTTTCCTTATTCGACAACTGGGACATGCAAATACATGTTTGTAGATTGTTACAACACATACCTGTTTATTAGAAGCATTATCATCTTCTTCCTCCCGACGAAATTGTTCTTGTCCTTGAATAATATCCTCAAGCATTCTTTGGTTCACTTTCTCTTCTTCATTTTACAAATTTTCCAATTCGGTAGGATCGAAATCTGATGCACCCATCTCTTCATCACTACTAGAGTCTTCATCATCACTATATTCTTTCATTTTTGCTAAGAAAATCAAAAACCCTAGTTTTCCCTTTTTTCCCTATACTTCTTTCCCTCCAAACCTTTAAAAAAGAAAATGAATTTCTACTCTAATCTAAACATTATAATCCCACTTAAACATTTATTAATTTAACAAAAATTAACTTAGTTAATCATCACTAATTTAATAAGGGCATATTAGGTATTAACAAAAATCAGGGATAAGAAGTTTCTACAAATTACTTCATAATGACACTATTTTGTCATGTAGTTATAGGCCCAATTAAGTGGCATAAGCCCTAATTTAGACAGGTTTCTTATACGCAACAATATTCTGTGTAATTATAGGAGCATGAAGATTGGGGAATCTTATTTGTAGCCCATTTCATATTTTTTTTTGTATATATGAAACCCACCGTTGAGATTCCATGTATGAAGAACCCATATTTATTTATAAGTAGAAGTTGATTACACAAATAACCTTTAACTAAAGAAATTAATTTCGTTATATTTTTGAATAAAGGAAATAAAAAAATAGTTATAACAAATTATAATCCTAAAAAAGCTCCACAAATAATTCTTTTGACTTCCCAAAAACGACTCCTTTGTATGATATCTCCATAAATAATGTGCATTTATTTCTCTCCTAAAAAGTCTTCCCTAAATAACTGATTTTACCTTTTTTTTTTTTTTTT